>NC_134487.1:29457577-29757577 GCF_040206685.1 Ascaphus truei
GCGCGGGGGGCTTGGTTTGGGCTCCCCCTCCGTCCCACGTGGGGAGCGGAGGGGGGGGGGGGCTGGGTTGCGCGCAGGGCTTGGTTTGGGCTCCCCCTCCGTCCCACGTGGGGACCGGAGGGGTGGGGGGGGCTGGGTTGCGCGCGGGGCTTGGTTTGGGCTTCCCCCTCCGTCCCATGTGGGGGGGGGGGAGGGATGCGGGGGATTCTGGATTGCTGGGGGGAACAGGCAGCGCAAATGGCAGGACACTCTGCTTGCCCTGTGCACGCGCGCCGGGACCACAGGATTTGCCGCCATTTTTTTTTACTTTTTTTTTAACCCAATCAGGGAGGGGGATTATTTATTTATTTATTTAAAAAAAAAAAAAAAAATTGGCACGAGCAGGGGAATTCATTGAGCTGCAGCACGGGTCGCCAGCTGCCTAAATCCACTCGCAACGGGCGACAGGTTAACATTATTTGTCGAGCACTGGATATAGATATAGATAGAGATAGATAGAGAGATAGAGAGATAGATAGTGATAGATAGGTAGAGAGAGATAGAGAGATAGAGAGAGATAGATATAGAAATATAGAAAACGGTAGTCAACTCAACAAGAGTAAACAAAGGACAGCACTCAGTGGTAAAGTAGATGAAAAAATCTGTATTCAAAGTAGACAGCAGCACAAACAAGACCAACGTTTCGGTCCTCACAGGGACCTTCCTCAGGGCTGTGCTGTAGACTACTGGCCGTGGAAACCTTATATACCCCCGAAAACCCACACCTAAGTGACCATCAGCTACTCTGATTGGTTATGCAAACATGACCCATGATCAACCCCTCATGATCTGCCGCCGCACTAAAGCTGTCATAGCCTTGGCAGGAAAAGCAGCAGAGAACATAAAAAAGTAAACAGAGCTACTGCTGCGACACACTTTATTCGAGCAAATACCCAGTATGTACCTGGCAGATACCTGGAATGCGCCGCTCCTCACCTCAGACAAGCCCCGTTGCGTTTGCCTTCCCAGCCATGGTTCATGTCTGGCTGACGGGCAACTGATCTGTTAAATGATAATGATTAGGATTTAATAGGCTGCAATGCTTCGCGTGTCTACCAGATGGCATAAATTCATGAATTGTAATGCAGTATATATATATATACTGTGCAGTATTGCAGCCAGCGGGAATAAAATGCTTCAATCCCTGCCTGAAAAATAACGCAATGCACTCGGGCAGAAAACAGTCACAAACCTCAATACACCCGAGTATACCCGAATTCGTGGGACTAGCCGAGCTCGAATAAAGTGTGTCGCCAGTGTATATCAGTCCACATGTAGGGAATTTGCATCCCTGGTAGCCAAGGTAACTAGTTACTGGTAGCCGCGACGCCATCCTGCAAGACAGGGGAATTCATAGCGCTCCCCAATGCATATGTGCAGTCTCCTCGGAGTCAGTATAAGCACCACAACACATCTGATAATGAGAAAGTTATCATAGGATCCTTTATCTTTAGCATAAATTCTGCAGCAAGCAGTCATTGATGCAGCATATCAGGAGCAGTACAAGAATGGCAAGGCTGATGCTCTTGTGTATGGAGTCACGGGGGAGATCTACAAGGGTATCCTAAAAATAAACAGTGGGGAACAACCATGAATGAAGGGTGTAGGGAATAAAAACAAAATTACACAGTGTAGCAGAATTCATTGGGGCAATTGAGGCAAACTGACTAGTAAAGGAGTAGGCTATGTACAATGTATGGCAATAATAGTCAAATACTCATAATGAGTGATCAATGCATAATAAATCTACAGCAACTAGGATAGCAGAAATGGACAGAACGTCAAGAAGCAAAGAGGAGAAGGGGGGGGAGAAGGGATGGAAAGAAGAAGGAGAAGAGGGGAGAGAAAGAGGGCAAGAAAAAAGAGCGGGGGAGGGATGGTAAGGGGAGAAAAAGGAAGGAAGGGAAGGGAGGTACAGACATGCATAATGTTAAGTACTCTAGGGATAATGTGAACCATATCTTAGATATTCAAAAAGGGGATAAATCAAAGAAAACAACCCAGGTTGAAGTCCTCATTCAAGCCCCTTGGGGCCATGGTGTCTAACTCAAAGATAAGCCTTGATTACAACTGAAGCAGCAGTCTCCCCCTATCTCCACCCCGTGCTGAAACATGGGTTTGTAGTATGGGCATGCAGTGCATCGTGGCGAGACCATGCTTGAATTTTTTTAAATGACTCGCAACTGGTTGGAGCTTATGGTCATCAATGTTGCTGGATTCAAACAGGAACCGCTGTGTCATATTTAACAGCGCCAAATAACATTCTGTCTCATCACTGGTCACTCTTTTTACCCTCAAGAACTGGGAGTATGGCAGCCCTCTTTTCAATGGTGAGGGATGATGGCCAAAAGTAGGGTGTTTTTATCTGTAGTCTTCTGATGAATCCTCGTCAGCAAACGATCAACATCACGGTAAACAACAGTGTCAAGAAAAACTACCTCTTTTTTTTTGTAACTTAGATTTTATTGGAAATTTCAGACATAAGATACACTGTACAATACACAATACATGTAAACTGTAGAGTAATCTCAACTGTAGATTGTTATCTGACTTGAAAAAAAAGATTTCCGGCCTTTTGGGCCCTACTCAGCCGGAAACAACAACAATGATAGTAATAATAATAAATAAATCATAATAAAATAATATAAAAATAAAAATAATATTAAAAAAAAGAAGGGGGGGGGAGGGAAAGGTAGGGTGGGGGAGGAGCACCGCTCCGGGCACTACCCACTGTTCTCCATAGACATATCGCTGCCTTTCCTACATAGTCTTAGTCAGGTGGTCTCCGCAGCTGTCCTGTCTGTGTACCTGTGTTCTCATCTCAGTTCGGGATCTCACTCCCAGAGGAGAACGCATCTATAACTATCATAGCCATATTGTGTTACTCTCAACCCCGGGAATATCTGTCTGTGCCAGCCAAGGCATCCAGACTTTTAGAAAATTAGTGCCAGTGTCGTTAACTAAACTCGTCAACTTTTCTATCTGGCATATAAACCACATGCAATTCCGAATCTTTGGGATGCTTGGGATATCGGGACGTTTCCATAATGCTGCGATCTCACACCGTGTTGCTATTGCAAAATGTGCTATTAATTTATTGTTTGCTTTGGACAGACCTGTTAATGGTCTGTTCAGGAGGAACAGCCATGGGTCCGGGGGAATAGTGAGGTCAAAGATCCTCCGTATCCAATTTCTAATTTCTTCCAACACTGGGGAGATTCGCGGGCAAGACCACAGCATATGTAACGGGTCGGCCGATACCCCGCATTGCTTAGGACACAACGAGGAGGATCCTGGTGCGAACCTAGATAATTTCAATGGGGTGAGGTACCATCGCATTAGGACCTTATATGCGTTCTCCTTTAGTGTGGTGCAAATAGAGCTTTTTGCTGGGGCCAAATATATGGCGTTCCGCTCCTCCTCTTCCATGGTCTCTCCCAGATCTTTTTCCCATTGGGTCCTAAATGATGGAGGCTGCTGTCTTGAGCCTACAGAATCGATCACCTCTCTGTACAGCTGGGATGTGAGTCCCCTAGTGTCGGTCTCTGCCAGACGGAGCTTTTCGAAGGTCGTCAAGGGGGGATAAGGGGCAAATTTGTTGTAGAATGCTTGAAGTTGGAGGTATCTAAAAAAATCTGCATATCTTTTTCTAATCTGACGTGGTCAAATGTTGTAATATTTCTATTGTAACCCTCCAGGTCTTTGATC
Source organism: Ascaphus truei (assembly GCF_040206685.1). NCBI lineage: Eukaryota > Metazoa > Chordata > Amphibia > Anura > Ascaphidae > Ascaphus > Ascaphus truei. The sequence goes on from NC_134487.1 coordinate 29,461,325, forward strand.
CATGTATATCCTTTTTGTTTCCAAATTGACACATCTCCCCCTAGCAGGCTCGGTGCGAACTTAGGATTGTTCCAAATTGGAGACATTGAAGAGTTACCCATTGTAAGGGAGCATTTAATCTTAGTAGCCTCCCAGACAGACAACGAGTTGGACATTGAAGAAAGCGGCGTGACAGCAAATCGTCGCGCTGTTTTAGGTAGCCAAATCAAGTTGCTGAGTTTTAGTGGAGCACAAGCAGCACTTTCTAGCTCCACCCACCTTTTCAATTGCGGGTTGAATTGCCACTGAACAATTTGGCTTAATTGAGCCGCTTAGTAGTATGAAAGCAGGCAGGGTACCGCTAGGCCACCCGCTAGTACAGGTCTTTTCATATTTAATTTGTTGACTCTCGGTTTTTTCCATCCCCAAATAAATTTTGAGATTTCAGACTGAAGTGAGAGCAAGTCCCTCAGTCTGAGTGGCACTGGTAATGTCTGGAAGAGGTATAGGATACGGGGGAGTACGTTCATCTTAACACTATGTATCCTACCTATCCAGGAGATCCGTTTAGAAGACCACTTATGTAGGTCAGATTTCAATGTCCGAATTAGGTTGGGATAATTTGCACTGTATATGTCTTTGGTGTTTTTGGCAATGTATTCTCCTAGGTATTTTATATATTTCTGTTGCCAGTTAAATTGGAAGTTTAATTGTAGCAACTTCTCTACGTCTAGGGAGATTGATGTTGAGGGCTTCGGATTTAGATTGATTTATTTTGAATCCCGAGATATTCGAGAATCTGTCTAATAAGTCAAATAGGTTTGGTAGGGAAGAGAGGGGTTTCGAGATAATTAGTAGGATATCATCTGCGTACAGTGCCGCTTTATGACATTGAGAGTATGCGTTTAACCCTGAGATGTCCGGATTGTTTCTGATTTGTGCCGCCAGGGGTTCAATGCAGAGGGCGAACAGAAGAGGGGACAATGGGCATCCCTGTCTTGTGCCGCTTTTAATTTGGAAAGGGAGGGACGGGAAGCCCTGATGTATCACCCTGGCGGTAGGTCCTGAGTAGAGCGAGATAATCGCCCCACTCACCCGATCCCCCAAAGCCAAATGCCGCAAGCGTATCCTTCAGGTAAGGCCAGTCAATTCTATCAAAAGCCTTTTCTGCGTCCAGACTTAACAATATACTTTGAGTGTAATTTGTGTTAGCCAATTCTACCAGATCAATAAATCGCCGGGTATTGTCCGCTGCCTGTCTACCTTTAATGAATCCGACCTGATCTGGGTGTATAAGTCAGGGTAGGATTGGACATAATCTATAGGCCAATAATTTAGCATATATTTTAATATATACTACAATCTAGGTTCCTACGACTTGGTGCCCCAGCCATTGCCAAACCAATTGCGTCCATAGTCAACTCTATCCTTTCTGCAGGCCATATCCCTAAGACCTGGAAAACTGCCAGAGTTGTCCCAATCTTCAAAAGTGGGGACAAAAACACTGTCTCAAATTACAGGCCAATCTCACTTCTCCCAATTCTATCCAAAGTCAGGGAAAAATGTGTCCACTCCCAATTAAGCGATTTCTACACCAAGACAAATTTCCCTAGCCAATTCCAATCTGGATTTCGTCCCAAACACTCCACCGTAACTACCCTGCTAAAAGTTTGCAATGAAATCCAGTGTGGAATGAAATGGGGACAACTCACTGGTGCAGTATTCCTAGATTTTGCAAAGGCTTTTGACACAGTCGATCATGCTATCCTGCTTAACAAACTCCAGAGCTCTGGAATAGGGAAACATGCTTTAAACTGGTTTCAGTCCTACCTATCAGGAAGATCCCAAACATGTGTCCATCTCAGGCTCTAACTCCAACCCCCTGGATATCACCTGTGGTGTCCCGCAAGGCTCTGTTCTGGGGCCCCTACTCTTCTCAGTGTTCATTAATGATCTTCCCACAGCTTGTAAGGAAGCCTCAATACACATGTATGCAGATGACACAATCCTATATGCACACAGTCATAGCCTCTCTGACCTTCAACACATACTTCAGTCTAAATTTTTGAGACTCGAAAACTGGATTTCCCAAAACAAACTGTTTTTAAACACTGACAAGACTGTAACAATGGTGTTTGGGACCAAGACTAAATTTGTAAAGCTTCCAGTGACTGAGCTCCTGATTAGAACCAACGCTAACACCACCCTAACACCTGTCACTAGTTTTAAATACCTGGGCTTATGGTTTGACTCCCACTTAACATTCGGGATGCACATTGATACCCTGACAACCAAGACCTATGCCAAACTAGGGGTACTTTACAGGAACAAATCCTCCCTAAGTCTCCTGGTCAGAAAGCGTATCGCACAGCAGATGCTAATGCCAATTATTGACTATGGAGACATAGTATATGGCTCGGCTCCTCAAACTCACCTTAGCAAACTTGACACCCTCTACAATTCAATTTGTCGTTTTGTTCTCCAATGCAACTACAACACACATCACTGCGAAATGCTCAAAGAATTAGATTGGTCAACACTAGAGTCTAGGCGCAAAGTTCACCTTTCCTGTCTTGCCTTTAAATTCTTCATGGGCAAGCTACCCAGCTACCTGAACAAGCTCCTCACCCCTACCACTTGCAGCACTTATCACCTGAGATCAGACTCCAAAAGACTATTCATGGTCCCAAGGCTCAACAAAGTATCCGGACGTTCCTCCTTCTCCTTCCGTGCACCCCAAAACTGGAACAACCTACCAGAGACTCTCACATCCACCACCAGTTTAAGTTCTTTCAAATCTAAGGCTGTCTCACATTTTAACCTGGTCTGTAACTGTTTCATACGCTCATAATATATATTTTCTTTAACTGTGCACGCAATGTCTTGTATATAATGTATACCCTGTTCATTTATGTAACTGTACTTGTAACCATGTACTATTTGTTTTACTCTGTGCCCAGGACATACTTGAAAACGAGAGGTAACTCTCAATGTATTACTTCCTGGTAAAATATTTTATAAATAAATAAATAAAATATCAGTATTAATTAGGGATATGGGCCTATAACTTTTGCAATCCAGCGGATCCTTATCGGGTTTATCAAATAATGATATAGACTCCTGCAACATCTCTCTGGGGATGGGGGCTCCTGCTAATATCGCATTAAACACGTGGAGCAACCTAGGGGCTAGTAATTTGGCAAAATTCTTATAATATAGCCCAGAAAAACCATCTGGCCCTTGGGCCTTTGAGGGCTTGAGTTCCTTTATGGCCTGTGTTACCTCCTCAACAGAGAAATCAGCCCCCATGGCCTCCCTCTCTACTTCCGTCAATCTCCCTAGCTCTGAGCTGGCTAAGAAATCTCTCAGCCTCTCGCTCGTTTTAGCATTGTGTGCCACTTTCTCTCCATAATATAGGGTTTCATAGAACGAGCCAAATTCTTCTACTATTTTCTTAGGGTTGGCCGTGGGGGCGCCTGATTTTAAGCGTATAGCTTGGATGTTAAACTTTGCTTTCCTGTCTCTTAATGCCCGGGCCAGCATCGTATCCGGCCTGTTTGCTTTTTCGTAAAACTTCCTCTTGGACCAACTCAGTGAATTGTCTGCCCTAAAGGTCAACAGCATATTCAGTTCAATTTTAGTGTCCTTCAATTCTTGCAGTGATTGAGAGTCTGGATTACCCTTATGTTTTAATGTGAGGGAATGTAATTTCGTTTGCAGCTCAACAATTTTAGAGTCCCTTTCCCGTTTTTTTCTAGCTGTGGTGCTGATCAATATGCCCCTCAGCATCGCTTTGTGAGCCTCCTGTAATATAAACTGGGAATCCACAGAGCCTGTATTTATGTGGAAGAATTGGTCAATTTCACTACCTATCGCCTCACAAATCTCGGGGATTTTTAGGATTGACTCGTTGAGCTTCCAGTTCACTCCTGGTCTGCCCGTCCAGATGTGTTCGCACCTTAGCTCTATAGGTGCATGGTCAGACCATGAAATATCATGGATCCCTGCTTGGGAAACCATAGGGACCAGTTGACAGGAAACGAAAAAGTAATCGATTCTGCTATAAGTGCCATTTGGGTGGGACTAGAACGTGTAGTCCCTGTCTGTCGGGTGTAGTTCCCTCCATATGTCAGTCAATTGGTTGGCTTTGAGTCCTTTGTGTAAAGAGCCCCCCGCTTTTTTATTTACAGTACCCGCTCTCCCCGATCTATCTAAACTCAGTTGCATGACCATATTAATATCACCCGCGAGTACGACACTGCCCTTAGCAATGGAGCATAGGATCTGAAAAAAGCTATCAAAGAAGACTGCATCCTGCTCGCAGGGTGCATATACCGTGGCCAGTGTTATATATTGCTCCCGTATTGTACCCACTAGTATAATGAAGCGTCCGTCTGTGTCTCGCTTAATGGTCTGGTTTATGAATGGGATTCTATTACTCAACAAGATGGCCACTCCACGTTTTTTGACCGTTGCGGAGGATAGGTAAAAGTGGGTGTAATCTTTATCTAGGAATTTTGGCACGTTGGTCTTACTAAAGTGAGTCTCCTGTAGCATTAGGACATCTGCGCGCTTTCTTTTGTAGTCTGAGAAGGCTATTTTTCTTTTGGGCTATTAAAGCCCTTTACATTATGTGATTAGAAAGTTAATGCAATCTTTTATTGTGTGTAAGGTGTAGCAGATTAAAGTTTGATGACTCACCCGATCTGGCTTTCTTGTTACCCAGCTGAGCTATGTCCTTGTGGTATCTGACCCGCTCGACTCCCGCCTCCCGCGCGGGGCGGCGTCCTCCCCCTCCGGGGGAGGAAGGGGTAGGGAGGGATGGACAGGGAGACAGTACATGGGGAAACACATAGGTGGTAAAACAAAATACCAAAAATAAATTAAACAAAGTTATGAACATAGAAAATAACAAACGAAAAACCAGAGCCCGACATTATTTAGCTATTTAACAATATAACTATACAACTTGAAGCTACAGTATACAACCTCTCCATCCCTAATCTCCAATCCCACAGACGTTTCCAAGATTAACAAATCTAAGCATATTAGCGCTTAGCCTATACCCCGTAATTTAAATAACTATATTTATCAACTGAGTTACCACAACGACCCCCCGCCCGCACCCTCTCAAACCACCCCCACCCTCTCCCTCTCAACCCCCCCCACTCTCTCCCTCTCCAAACCCCCCCATTTGCACCCTCTCCAAACCCCCCCCCCCCCCACTTGCACCCTCTCCAAACTCCCACCCCCCACTTGCACCCTCTCCCTCTCCAAACTCCCCATGTCCCCATGCTCCATCTCGACCACCGCTTTGGGCCCTCACCCTCCCGGACGGAACACGCGGTGCTCCGTGGCTTTTATTATGTCCTCCTTCCCTCTCTGCCTCCCAGCCGGCATCTCCTTTAAGGCTGTGCTTCCCGTGTGGGCTGGAAGGGACTCTCGCGAGACGATGACGCAACGCCGTCCCATCCGGATGACGTCATTCCTCCAGCCCGCCAAAGTCAGAGCAGATCCCGCTCTGTTCGGGAGAGGAGCAGGGCAAGATGGCCGCCGCTTCAAAAACGCGTGCGGATCAGCTCCTCACCTGGGGACCCCCCTCAGCCACCCGCGCCATAAAGGTAGGTCCACTTGGGTCCGGCAAAGCCCCACATCGATCTAAGGGCAGGAGAGGGGACCGGGGAGCATAACGGGAGTCAGGTGTAAGTATAGCCAGAAGGCATAGGTACCAGGCGAACAAAGTATAGGTGCGCAACTACAATACTTTAAGTGACGTGATAAGTGTGAAATATAATAAATGGGTGACCTTAATTATAAAATGAAATGTATGGAGCGTCTGCAGCTGTGACACCAGGGATGGCTCTGGTCCCCCCTATAAGCACACAAAAATACAAAAAACACAGCGCACGACGCTCATAGTGCATTAAATGATAATTTTAGTAACCAAGTAAGAAGGTAAGTAATGTGCGTACATTAAAACAAAATTAAACAAGCATTTCAGGGTTATTGTTACCCAAACACCAACGGACGCTCGTGATGGTCTCGTGGCTCTCTCCTTCTCACTCCAAAACAGCCTCGGTGTAGGGCCTGGATAGTCTCCACTCCAGTCACTGGTGTGCCAGGCATAGCCAAAATGGATAGTTAGAGGCATAGTTAGAAGCATAAATAGAGGCATAGTTAGAAGCATATTTAGATACATAATTAGAGGCAAGAGGCATATTTAGAGGCATAGTTAGAGGTATAGTTAGAAGCCATATTTAGAAGCATAGTTACAAGGCACAGTTAGTAGAGGCATAGCTAGAGGCATAGTTAGAAGCCATATTTAGAAGCATAGTTATAAGGCATAGTTAGCTGTATAGTTAGGAGCATAGTGAGAAGGCATAGTTAGAAACACAGTTAGGAGCATGGTTAGAAGCTGCGCCTCTGGATCATCTTCTTTGGAAGCGGCAAGGTACATCTCTCAAAGGGAGGACATCAGTTGGGGCTCGCTGCTGTTCCTTCTTCTGCTTCAGGTTGGTTAGCCCCCACTCTGCTCCATGTCGGTGTGGGTGATCTTCTCTCATCTCCTGATGACCGGGGGGATCTCGGAGCCGCTCCACCTACGCCTAGTCTGCTCAGGAAGTCATTGCCCTCCTCCACCTTCCTCAAGGTATGTGCCACACCATTTTTCAACACCATTAGTGCACAAGGGAAGAGCCATCTGTATTTTATCTTTTGGTCTCTCAACACTTTAGTAATTGGTGCCAGGGTTCTTCTTTTGGTGAGGGTGACCGGGGAGATGTCCTGAAATTTTATCCTTTCAAATTCCATGTTTTTAATGTCTCTTGAGATCCTGCAAACCTCTTCTTTTTGTCCTGTAGTGGTGGAATCTCATAATTATATCCCTCAGGGGGTCTCCGCTTTGCGATCGCCCCCTAAGTGCACGGTGGCATCTATCCAGAAGAAGTTCATTGTCTGGCTTATCTGGGAATAGATGCTCCAGCCATTTTTTTGTGAATTCCTCTGGGTCAGAGACAGACTCAGGCTCTCCTCTTAGGCGTACATTGCATCTCCTGTCCCTGTTTTCAGTATCCTCTATTTTATCTTCTAAGTATCTGACTTGTGCAGAAAGTGTAGCCACTGTTTTCTGTGTCTGTGCCAATTCCGTGGTAGTCTCATCAGCTTTAGTTTCCAAAGCATCTGTCCGCTCTCCCAATGCGTCCAGGTCTTTCCTTATGGCCCATCGTTCAGTTTTAAAAAACTTCTTCATTTGGGTACAGAACTCCTTGAGGTCTTTGCACCTCACTATCTCCTGATCCCCTGGCTCTGTTTCTGGGGTATCTGTGTCTGGATCTGATAATGCGGGCGGTGCAGACTTTGCAGGGGTCTCCATCTTATCTGCCTGTGCTGCATGTGCTGCTTCTCCTCTTTTGAAATATGTAGACACAGGTTGCGTTTTCCTGCGAGTTACCTTGTTTGTCGCCATCACCGTATGTTCAATGATGTTTTGTAATCTAAATCGCTGTGAAAGTTGCGCTGCTATTGAAGTTAATTATTTATTTAGCACCGGTGTGAGCGGAGCTCAGAAACTAAGCTGCCATTCACCTCAACGTCGTGGCCACGCCCCCCAAAAAATCGGGTCGGATCCAGTGACCAAATATACAAGTACCACCAACTGGCTCACCAGGACCCCTGGGGTGTACAAGTGCCATGGTTGCACAAATTGTCAGCACATGATTCTTGGCAAAAGTTATGCACACCCACATAGTGGGAAAGCCACCAAAATCAAAGACTTCCTTAATTGTGAAAGCCGCTATGTGGTTTACTTTATTCGTTGCCCATGCGGCCTGTACTATGTGGGGAAGACCACTCGCATGCTTAAGGAAAGGATTTGCTTGCACAGATCCACTATCAGGAAGGCACTGTTGGAATCCAGCAACATTGATGACCATAAGCTCCAACCAGTTGCGAGACATTTGAAAAAATTCAAGCATGGTCTCGCCACGATGCACTGCATGCCCATACTACAAGCCTATGTATCAGAACGGGGTGGAGATAGGGGGAGACTGCTGCTTCAGTTGGAATCAATTCTGTCCATTTCTGCTATCCTAGTTGCTGTAGATTTATTATGCATTGATCACTCATTATGAGTATTTGACTATTATTGCCATACATTGTATATAGCCTACTCCTTTACTAGTCAGTTTGCCTCAATTGCCCCAATGAATTCTGCTACACTGTGTAATTTTGTTTTTATTCCCTACACCCTTCATTCATGGTTGTTCCCCACTGTTTATTTTTAGGATACCCTTGTAGATCTCCCCCGTGACTCCATACACAAGAGCATCAGCCTTGCCATTCTTGGACTGCTCCTGATATGCTGCGTCAATGCTGCTTGCTGCAGAATTTATGCTAAAGATAAAGGATCCTATGATAACTTTCTCATTATCAGATGTGTTGTGGTGCTTATACTGACTCCGAGGGGACTGCACATACGCATTGGGGAGCGCTATGAATTCCCCTGTCTTGCAGGACGGCGTCGCGGCTACCAGGAACTAGTTACCTTGGCTACAGGGATGCCAATTCCCTACATGTGGACTGATATAGCTCTGTTTACTTTTTTAAGTTCTCTGCTGCTTTTCCTGCCAAGGCTATGACAGCTTTAGTGCGGCGGCAGATCATGAGGGTTTGATCATGGGTCATGTTTGCATAACCAATCAGAGTAGCTGATGGTCACTTAGGTGTGGGTTTTCGGGGGTATATAAGGTTTCCACGGCCAGTAGTCTACAGCACTGCCCTGAGGAAGGTCCCTGTGAGGACCGAAACGTTGGTCTTGTTTGTGCTGCTTTCTACTTTGAATACAGGTTTTTTCATCTACCACTGAGTGCTGTCCTTTGTTTACTCTTGTTGAGTTGACTACCGTTTTCTATTTTATCCCTATGGGACATGCACCGCAACTATTGTTTTGTATTTGGAGTACCAACTGTCTCTCTCTTTTCTATATGTATGTATGTATGTATGTATGTATGTATGTGTATATATATAGCCAAGTCAACCGGCCGTTCCGGGCCAACGGCATACACTTATCTGAGATAGGGGCAGACTTGTTCAACAACGATTTGCAGGAAGGGGCTGGAGAGGGTCCTAGCGGTGTTGGCGGCACGGTCTAATTTAAGGAGGTTTAAATAGAGCCGTGAGTGGCGGCAGTTCGGGGGTAAGTGCTAGTCCATGCCAGAGTGGGGTCAGAAGGTCAGCCAGGCCTTGGCCTGCTGCCCCCGTACCCGGCCGACCCCTAAAGAGCCGGCCGTTGTCGCGAGTGGGTTACCGGGTGTCACGTTCGCTTGACCCCGCCCATTCGCTCCTACCCCCGGGTGACGGCCGCCCCGAGCCCATCTGGCAAGGACAAGCACTTACCCCCGAACTGCTGCCGCGACAATGGCAAAACGACTAACTACACCCTCCTGAAGGAACTTCAGTCCTGTATATCTAATACCCAGTTGGAATCAACCCCACACTCATGAGACCCATTAAGGTCGAAACAGCTGTCTGTGGGTGGTTTTCTGGGTATGCACCTTAACCCTGGCTGTGCTCAAAGCTGTGACCATGCAGCAAGCTTAAGCCTATAGGGAACCATGTTAAAATGGTTTTTGAGGCAAAAAGTGACACTGTGTGCTCATTTGCATGTCATTTCCCAGAATCCCTTGCTGCAGTGTAAGTGCTGTATGCTGGGTGATAATGGGGAAAGGCAGGGTTGCAGACCTGCCTAAGACATGCAGATGAGCATACAGTTGTATTTGCATATATATATGTAACCATGCTGTAAAATGGCTGCAGTCATCTCTCCTGCTGACAGTAAGGCCTGGTAAGTTATGGGCATGCCAGCAGTAATTATGGAGGTTTGCCCTCACACCCTGGTGAAGTGCCCTATGTATGGATGGGAGTGGTCACATGCTCTGAATCCATGATTAGTGATGTCAGAGTTGTGCCAGCCCCCAGAGGATACATAAGGCACAGCACGTTGCAAAAAGTTAGTTCCTTAGGTTGCTGAGTTATAGAAGAGTAAGCTGTTGGAAGGACAGTGTATGGAACTGTGACCAGGGACCTGGTCACAGTAAAGATATCCCTACGGGGATAGGGAATCCACCTATTAAGGGAAGATATACCTTTTAAAGGGAAGTACGGTGAACAATGGAGGGCTAAGGATACCCATTGTGACGGGCAGCTGGCCCACCGTATTCAATAAAGATGTTCCTGATTAAAGACACTCTCGTGTGTAAGTATGGAATCATTGCACAGAGAGGGGCACCACAGAGGAGTTCCTCACCAAGACCATCCACAAGCTCAAGCTGGGATCCTGATGAGGTGGAGGCGCTGCACTGGATATACGTAGGACTCAAGTACACTACCTCAGCTGCCTGTCTGGGTTGGCAATCCCCACACAACATTATGCGGGAGACTCAGGAGTCCTGTTGCCAACAGGTGCACCACCAGACACTACACTGTAATGGGGACTGGTTAGACCACAGGGGCCAATGGGAGATTGGGTGGGTCAGGCTAGGCCAGAAAATCCGTTACATTTGGAGGCGCTGCTGAGAGATATACCTGTCAACAGGACAGGCTTTTGCTAGGCACACTGGGAAACAGGAGAGTGTCTGCTGCCACTTTGTGCTGTGTTGGGACGGACCTAGGGGTAGTCAGGGGGCTGATGGAGAATAGTCAGCTCGCAGGGACGACCTAGGGGCCTGAAAGGAGTTGGAGGTTTGGAGAGGGGCTATAGATTTACAGGTCTCCTTGAGGCAGTGCTAGTTGGTAAGAAGCCTGGAAGGACAGCCTGGTAACGCTCAGGGGTACCGGAGAGGATCTACGCTAGGCTAACCAACAGTAGGTAGACGTCAAGTACTGCATGGAAGTTCCAGAGTACTCTAGCCCATTCCAGACCACTTACCAAAGGGAGCACAGACTGGGAGGAAGGAGATAGATACACAACATCATGCGGGAGACTCAGGAGTCCTGTTGCCAACAGGTGCACCACCAGACACTACACTGTAATGGGGACTGGTTAGACCACAGGGGCCAATGGGAGATTGGGTGTGTCAGGCTAGGCCAGAAAATCCGTTACATATGTGTGTGTGTGTGTGTGTGTGTGTGTGTGTGTGTGTGTGTGTGTGTGTGTGTGTGTGTGTGTGTGTGTGTACGCTCTGAGGTACATGTACGTACATTTAAAAAAATAAAAATAAACAGCATAGACAAATGCTCACTCAGTAAAAAAAATAGGCAAGGTAAGCATTACAGTACATTAAAAAAAAAGTGAAATTGAAGCCAGATACTGTAATATGTGGTCGTATGGAAATCAGGGGGATCTCCTGGGATGGCATATCATGATGGAAATGAGTGTCTCTAATTGAATTAGATGGTATAAATTCAGGGTAAAAACAATCACTGTTGATGTTAATCAGAGTCCAACCTTAATCTGATTCCTGAAGAGACTTCAAAAAGTTTCCTAAATTGTGATCTCTCATCTCATACAGTTCATCAAACCAATATGGGTATAACCTCTGATCCTTCTGGATAAACAACTAGAAAGCTGTGTGGAAAAAGTTTCCTGCGTCATATCAAAGTTTCAATTCTCACTCAAAATGGAAAGTGACCTGGCTCCTATGTAGATAGATTGATGATTAGATGGGGTAGGTGAAGGGGGTACTTTCCCCTGGGAGGATGGTTAACTCCCTTCATTACCCCCATTAGGTATTAAATGGGGATAAATAATTAATTTTAATATTGTACTGTACATGCATTTTTTGTTTCAGTCCAGTCTGTTAAGTCCCTTGATCATATAGCTGTCCAAATATCGGTTTCTATGTAACACGGGGATTACTATAGTACCATATTCTCGCATCTACTGTACATTATCAAAGGGGTTGGACAGGACATTTAAATGACGTACAAACCCATATACGGGTATCTGCATCATCAAGGGGCTGGACAGACCACACTGACAGCTGATTGACTCGGGGAGCTGCTTTGGGAGACACAGAGAGAGACTGAAGATCTTCCAGACTGTCTGGCATGAGAGGATTAACACTGCAGCGGCCCCGCTTTATTCCTCCCGGGTCGCAATCGGGTCACAAAATGTACTGTTTAAAGGTCTGCGAATGAGCCGTGGATTTAAGCATGTTCACCGGCAGCACCGAGAACAGTAAGTCGGTACAGCTTTACAGTTCTGGGGTAATGAGTGGCAGGGTTATTTTATTCCTCAGGTGAGGATCAGGTCCAAGGTTCTGATGATAGTGGGCTCAACAGCAGGGAGATGATCCCGATGGCTGGACCAGGTGGAACTGGATGGAGCCCAGAGCATGACACTAAACACGGGCATCCCAGAGTTGGTGCAGTATAATGGAATTGACAGAAGTGAAGGTCAGGCAGGTTTAGGGCAGGTGGATAACATTTTAAACAGTCCTAGGCCAGGGCAGGCAGAATGCAACAACGTAGTCACGCAGGCTGGGATAGTCTGTTGCTGGGGATATATGAGATGGTCGGCCTGCATATTGAACCGCTGCTTATTTTATCTTTCAGAAGTATTTAAAGAGCAAGGAAAAATCTTAGTTTACAAACTCAATGTAGGAAGTATAGTCATATACAAAAATGTTGATTAGTTTTCCTTTTGCCTCTAAATATTGTCCGAGTATATGTCAATATTAAGCATCCTTACAGTATACTGTATTTGTGTTTTACCCTCTTCTTCAGAAAACTCTCCTGATTCAGATCAAGCTTTTCTCCAAGGAATTCTTTATAAAATTCCAAACACAGTTACATCATATTTTATAGAGTCTCTTACATTTGACTAAAGGTCGAAACAGCTGTCTGTGAGAAGGTTTGCTGGTCATGTACGTTTTTAACCCAGGCTTTGCTTTAAAAGCTGTGTGAAATAACTGGCTATAGCTTAAAGGGATCACACTATGGAATAGGTCCAAAAAGCTCAGTTAAATCAGGGCTGATAGTATGATGTTACCTAAGAAACAGTAACTGATGTTATATTTTGCTTATGTAACCCATATTCCCCCTCCCAATCGCAGATAGGGTGCATGTGAGGAGAATCTATATGTATTACCCGGTATGGTGCTTTACCTGTTAGGGTCACAGGAGGTCTGAGCCTCCGCCAGTGAGAGCCTGGGGTGTATCCTCTGGAACAATACTATATGGCACAGCGCCTCCACCTGCGATGGCTCCCAGCAGAGCGGGAGTTGTTGCTCGCAGGACACATTCAAATGAACACATACACTAGATGTAAAATACTAACGATCTTTACTATAAAAATATGCATACACTTCTCACTCTATAAACTCTTATCACTCTATAATACTAATGGCACAACTACCAAAGGCGCCAACGCAGGGCGCAACCCTCCACCGTGTCCCCACACTGTGTCCACTGTCCCACACCCAAACCCAAGTGTGTGGTGACTGCGCGGCCCACAAGTATGAGGATGTTATAGATGGTGCACTTAGGTGTAGGGTTACCTGCCGAGCGCTCCTGCACTCGGACCAGCAAACAATCTTCACAAAGGCTCCGCCGCCGCGATGCCTTCCATGAGCTCCTCCGGGGCGATGCCACCCGGATAGATATGACGGTCTCTGCACTGGCAGAGAGTGATTCACTGCAATCACTGACCAGGATATTCCTCTTTCTGGCTGTACCCTCACTTGTCTGGGTTCTACAGGACCCTGTCCCTGTCTAAGGGGAGTTCCTGTAGTAACCAGAAGCTAAGGTGATTGGGGCCTAGATGGGGCCTAAGTGGTATGTCTGGCCTAGTGTATGAGCCACTTGCTCTCTACACTTACCCACCCTCCCCTGTCTGTGTCCCAGCTTCTTCTGACAACTCACTGCAACACACAACAATATATCTTCTCCAGCAGGTTGCAAGCCTTATTGGCTCCCTGGTGTCAGGTGGCCTGTCTGCTTCTAAGCACTCTGGGGGCTGTAGTCCTCCATTGCCCTCTTTCCTTTTGGGGCCGCGTCCGCGATCTGTAATGGCTGCCGCTACTCTCCGCTGAGCCTGTGCAACATTGTAATGGCTGCCGCATCGCCATAACTGCGCATGCGCGACTGTGGACCGTCCCTCTGCTGCCACTTCTCCTTTACCAAAATAGCCGCCGCGTCGCTACTGCGCACGTGCGAACCTCCGTGACACAACCAAGATGGCGGCGCCCTGCCTCCAAGGCCGCCGGGAGCCCCCGCAGCAGCGAGGGTAAGGGGGACCAGGGGGGACCCTGCTACACTTAGAGTAATGTGTATCTTCAAAGTTAATTATATGCAAAACCATTCTACATCTCATTAGCATAAGCTTAACATCACATTACAGTAGCATAGTGTTATCATTCAATAATGTGATGTTAAGGATGTCTTACCGTTACTCCGATCCAGACCCTGAAATAGATCTATAACTCAAGTTGAGAAAGAGAGGAAAGAAGAGTTAAAAAATGCAGGGAAATAATGGTGTGTTAGTTAAATTATACCTAAGTGTGGTGTTACTCCCACCCAGACTTTGCAAAAGCCCTATTTCAGGCTCTGGATGGGAGTATTGCCAAGTTTAGGTATGACCTAACTAACGTTAACCTTAATGGACTTTAGTGAAAATGTAATATTATGATAATGCTTCATTTGCATGTCAATTATGACTAACGACCATTATAGTTAAAGCTATGCTCTTTGTTTCAGAAAACATGGCTTAACGTGTTATTTTTCTTGGAAGAGACATCATTAGTCTTAACATGCCGATAAGTTAGGTTAACATCACGTTAAGTGCCTTAACAGAGCTTTGTGGATCTGGGCCCTTACAGTGGTCATTTGCATGTTATTGCCCAGAATCGCTAGCTGCAGTGTATGCCCGGTGATTATGGGGAATGACAGGTTTGTGGACGTGTCTGATGAATGTGAATGTGCACATACATGTCCTTTATTATTATATGAATTCATTAATTACTGTAAAGTGGGTGGTTTTGTTACTTTTAAACCCCCATAACTTATTTGCTTACCTGGTTTATAACAACAACCAGCATCACAATGCAAGGCCAGTAACCATCCCCACACTGCCTGTGAGTAGGTTGTCTGGCCTTGCACTTTTTTGACCAAGGCTTTACTTTTTTTAAAAGCTGTGTAAAACAGCAGGCAGCAGCTTATAGGGGTACAGTACACATTAAAGTGGGTAAGAAGGAAAACGTGATGTATTATGATTCTCTTTTCTATTTCATTGACCCAAACCCTTGCTGCAGTGGAAGCACGGTATGCCATGTGATTATAAGGTAATGCAGGTTTGTGGACCTATCTGAGATGTGAATGTGCTCATACAGTAAGTATTCTTTATCACTACATTATCTGTGAATTTTGTATACTATACTTTGTGTTTAGCTTCCCTTTTGTAAACTCCTCATCTGGCTTCATGTAAGCACTACTCACTTTATGTATTTCCTTTGTTGTAATATATTCACAATGTGTAGCTTTATATATATAAACTCCATGAAATCTTGATTTAAGATTGTTTTTTTAAATCTATATTCTATTAAAATATAGGATTGTATGTCAGTTCCAATCTTCAACAAAGTTTATGGGTTTCATTCTCGTAATGTACTGTAATAGGTTTGGCACAGTGTTGAACTGAATTCATTCAATTACAGAAGAGGCTCCATTCCTCTAATCTCCAAAAATGCTTGTTGAGAATCAGGAGAATAATAGTTACTGGTCCATGTACTGTATATATGGGTTATAGCTGTTAAACATTGTCTACATAAAACAAACTCTTTTGTGCTCCGAGGCTAGGATCCATAGTTTATCAGGTGTGTTAGTGTTGGCTGTTGTTCAGGTTTAAATTTCCTGACACCTCTTATTTTTACCACATCTCCTGCAGCAATGCAGACTTAAAGAAAGAGCCCTTTTGTTAAGAAGAAGTTGCCTTCAGAACATAAACCTACGTAAAACCCACCAAGAGAAGAAGATAAATTGAAAACGCGAGTTAAATAGATTTATACTGTTTTTGGCAGTATAGGTTAAATAAATAGCCAATAAAGTAACAACATATTCCAAGCATTTAAGTTAAACCTTTGTAGCAAATGAACAATAATTAAATCATCCTTATTTAACTAAATGAACAGTGAAAGTACACTTAATATCAATTGCTTAATAGGCTTTCATAGGAATTGCTGGTCCCATAAAGTCTCATATCTGACCTATTTTGTCACTCAACAATTAATCCAACTGGTGATTTATAGATGTTTATTGTGATAAAATATTGAAGTGTAAATTATAGATTGGCCAAATTAGGTGTGCAAAATCAAAACCTACAAATGTAGTCGATGTTATGACGCCTGTTATCGCATGATAAGTTGGAAAGTTGCGCGCTTTGCACACCAAACCATGCAATTTAGTGCCTTTCTGCATGATAACGGGCACAATAAAATTTGCTACTGTACATCTGTAACAGAAACTTACATTGCAAAACCAGAACACCCGGCTCACTGCTCACATATACAGTAGGTGCTTCTCACCATAACTTTTTCCATTATTTTTCAGTTATATGATATAGTTTTATCATTGTTTTTAAGATTGCATACTTATTCCTATACATTTGAATGTTTTCTTATCCTTTATCACCATTTCCCCACAAAAAACAAATGTTAAAAAAACATGCAAAACAGCACAAGAAGCAAAACACATAATTGTTTTAGAACCAAAACAACCAAAACACGAAAAACACAAGCGAAAGTGCCCACACTTAGTATGCGTATATGATAATAATAAGTGAAATAAGTACATGAATAGATACAATGATATGATAAGGTAGTCTGCATATACAGTAGGTGCAGTGGCATATATTTCCAGCTCCCAGTACCCACGTTAGGCCAAAAGTAAGGAAGCGTGAGAACACTTGTATATTTTACCACTTGTCACTCATAAAAAAAAATGCATTCCATAGGATAAATGTCATGCCTAAATTAGTTTCAGATCCTATCAGGTCACTTGCTGGGACATCAATCCTAACTCCAAATTAGGTTGCACCAGACCACCATTCTGCCCTCGTTTAATCATGCCACTTGCAACCTTGAGTGCCTGATAGAAGATGGATTCTGATTCTCTTATCTCCTTCCCTGTGGAAGAAATGCTATGGAGTTACAGACAGATATCATAGCAGCCTCAAATGGATGCTGCAGCTTTAATGGGGTAAAGTTGAAGAGTTCGTGGAGAAGGCAGGTTTTGGGACCTATCTGATACAAGTGAATGCGCTCAAAAGGGTTCTTTATCATTTTGTACAGTGGAGAGATTTTGTCCCTTTTTTACTCCCCATACTGTAACCGTATGCTGTGTAATTTTGGGTAAGGCAGGTTTGGAGACCTGTCAGAGATGTAATGTGCTTATAAGTTTAATTTATCATTAAAGAGGCTTCAATGAGACAGAATGGAACCTTTTAGCTGTAGCCACTTCAATCACACAGAATGGTCTATTGGGTATAGTTACATCCACAACAGTGCCACAAAACATTAGAATGCCTCTAAATCCTAGATGCTGAGTTACAAAATAAAACGTATCCATATAATGCAGTTAAACCTTAAGTAACTTGCAATTTACTGTTAAACTGATAGAATGCAGGACTAACTAAACAAATTTAAATCATTTCAAAATAATGGTATCCCTGTGCCAGTGGAAAACCATAAATCTACATTAAAATGGAAATCTTGTATTAAATAAAGATTCATTACCATATTTTGTCCACTGTCTCTTGGCAAAAAATGCTTATTATGTACCGTCACTTAATCATTAAAATTACACCGGTTAAGAAAATGCACTGTTAACAGGAATCCTTTATGGATAGATCTTGTCTAACTATGCACTTCAATAACGGACATTGGCTATATGCGTAATGAAATGCCAGCATTGTCACGTTGTCTTTTGTTTCCGTGCCTGTGCAACATATAAATCTTGGGCATTATCATAACAAGGGTTTATTTGCTGTTCATTCTGTAGATGTACAGTACAGTAAAGTGCACAATGCTCTTCAACTGCATAGTTTGACAAAGATTAATTACAGAAGTACAGGACACACAAGAGAATTCTGTGACTATGGCAGTCTTATGTGAGCATTGGCTTATCATCAACATAGAAGTATTCAAATCTGTGTTCGTTCTACCTAAGTAGTATTCTTGATATTATGTCTTATGACAGAATATGGGAAAATATTACATGTGAATATTTAAGATGGGTGAATGGGTAAAAATGATTGGCAAGTTTGTGAACAAAATTCAATTCGCAGATGGATATTCGCAGTTCCCTTCACCCTCCCTTTCTGTGAATGCCATAACATCCGTACGCTTATTTAAAAAATGTATACATATGTAGCACCCTTGCTAATTTAGTCCTAGAGAGTCATGGTCCTTACAGGGAGGTAAAGGGTTACTTCTATACAGGCCCTAGTTGCTGCACATGTTGTGTGTTTAAAGTATAATTTTAAAGGTTAAGTGTCTGGCACAACCTTATTTCTGGAAGTTGCCAGAAGGTCACCTGACATGGGGTGATCTTATTATAAGGTTGGGACCACCCTTAACATGCCCAGCACAGGGGTGGGGAACCCAGGTTATATAAAGGCAGGGTCAGCCATTTTATCCTCAGATCCAAGGAGAGACCAGAGGAGTAGGCTCACCTAGCCTGTAAAGAGGATGTTATATTTATTTTCAATATTAGGGCTTGTCCCAGTGTTAGGGGGGGAGCCCTCAATACCATTGTCCAAGGGAGGTACATCACCACAGAGGGAGGTTCCCATTGCAGGGCTTAGAAGGAGACCTGAGTGGGACTGCCAGGAATTTCAGATCTGTCCTGGGCAGCAGCCAAAGACTGGGAAAAGTTGCGGTACCTACTAATCTCATGTTATGAGTTACCTGGAGTACAAGGATCTTAGAATACTGAAAAACAGTCCTGTTATCTGCATGGTGCTTTTTAATAAAGAATTAAAAGTTCCTGGTGCAATTTTTCTTCATTGTACTCTTTACCAATAACCTGCATGGATCTTCAGCACCCTGAGAGAACAAGGTAAACTGCTGAACACGCACACACCCACAAGCAAGATTCGCTTAAAGAGACAGTAATTTCCTCGGAACTGTTTTTATTTTCGGTGTGGCCACCTGCTCCTTAGTGGGAGGGGGTAACAAAAACAAATAAAGTGCGCAAATTAATATTTCTATTATTTAAACCCTTCACCACCGTTGTGTTCATTTTAATAAAATACAACCTCTAAATCGATGGGTGATCTGCAGCTACGTGAACAGGGGTAAAACCCCTAGGCAACTGAAACACAAAGAAAGACAAGAGCGCAAGCGCACATAGTGAAGTTTGTAAAAGTGGGCTATTGATCCCTGAAGAAGAAGCTTATGCTTCGAAACGCGTTGGATAAAGATTTTAAAAGTCCTAGAACTGTATCTCCACACTCTGTGTGTATTATCTGCATTGGACTGATTTTTCACAAAAAGCTGCACTCGGCATACTGCAGTAAAAGCTACGATCACGCTTTACGCCCCAACCTCCCTTTGCGGCCGGTAGCAAAACCCCGCGGGACACGTGACATACCAACAAAGTGCTCCGAGACGCAGTGGCAGTCAGAGACAGACCCAAGGAGTGAGCGCTAGTGACGGCGGCGATTGGGGGAAGGATATCGATCAGGATAAGGCACCGCAGCGGAGGTTCCATACCACAACCGAGGCAGCTTGTCCTGGATGCTGTGAGAGAGAATTCCTGAGGCCTGGAGGCGGCAGTGCGGCGTTTGGTAAACTCATGTATCGCACATGAAATGCTTAATACCCATTAATCTGATGTACGCAGATATTATACCCTAAAATTATTTACACCCACTTTTACAAACTTCACTATGTGCGCTTGCGCTCTTGTCTTTCTTTGTGTTTTAGTGGGAGGGGGATAGGGGTGTTACATTTACATTATTCCCAGATGCTCCAGACCCCTAAATATGGGAGAGAGCGAGAGGGAGGGAGAGACATGAATATCCACAGCTGTAAAGAAATGCCACATTTGCAGAGAATTTGAATGTCAGTGAAAAATGGGCCCATCTATAGTGAAAATGTAGTGGGAAAGGTAATGTTGCTTGTTGATTTGCTTATTAAGAAACAATTAATAAAGAAATATTACATTGATCTAATTGTCTAAATATTAAACAATATAGAGCAATACTAATCTTTATGATTACATTCTTTTTCTGTGATTTATCTAAAACATACAGGGGGCGATGATCTAAGTAGTGATAACAGCTTTTAAGAGTGATACGTGGCTTATAAGGCAGATACAGGCTGCTGCACGATTCACTCAACAGTGATAACAGCGCTTTATCAGCCTTAAAAGGCATTTTGTCAGTCCTGTGAAAAAACACGTCCAAATGCGCCTTTTTTTGCGAGTCCGCATGATTCAATAAACAGTGATAAGTCAATCATGCTTTAAAAGTAAAAAAATCTTTCTTTACCTTTTTTTCCGGCACACCATTAATACAATAGGCCGGCGGGTGTCCCGGGTGATTCCCGCAGGAGTCCATGGGCCCTGAGGTGATTCCCGTGGGAATCCAGGGGTCCCCTCTGGCCTGCGATACCAAGTGTGTGCCACCACAAAAATAAACAATACTTTAAAATAAATAACCCCCCCCCCCCACCCCCTAACACATACAGTAGAGTCATGGGCAAAATTACTATTATCCAGATATGGATAATAGTGCAATTGTCCATTTAAAATACAACATTAAGCAGCATGAATATATATTAAATAAATATAAATATAAGTATATATTTTATTTATTTATTTTTGGTCACTGGATTTGTACCGCAGGCAAGTGGGGACCCCTGCGGGGACCACCCGGGGAACTCTGTGGGGCTCCGGACACCCACGGGGACCACCCAAGTTCCACCGCTGGCTTATAGTAACATTCCTATGCTATCGGATGCCAGTGTTGCCGCCATTTTTAAAGCGTCCACGTCACGTGACGTGCAACATGTAAGTAATGGGATACCGGCACCCCCGTATCTGGGCCTGTAACTCGCGAAGCTGGGGGGCCTGAGGCTGAAATCAATGTGGTTAAGCTCAGGAGACCCCCTTCTCCCGTGCAATAGTAATAAAAATTATAGTAAAGCAGCTTCATTACCATAGCAAATTTCTGCTACGGTAATTAATTATTTTTATTGGGAGGTGTTTTAATACTAGTGTGCATGTGCAGGGGGTCTCCTGAGCTGAACCGCATTGGTTTCAGCCTCAGGGACCCCCTACTTCATGAGATACAGGCCCCGTTATGGGGTGCCGGTATCCCCCTGAAGGATTTAAATCCCCGGTCACGTGACGCGGGAGCTTCAAAAGCACAGGGGATACCGGCACCCCATAACGGGGCCTGTATCTCATGAAGTAGGGGGTCCCCGAGCCTGAAACCAATGCGGTTCAGCTCAGGAGACCCCCTGCACATGCACACTAGTTTTAAAATGTATATTTATGCTGCACGATCACCTGTAAGAGCTGTGTATGGAGACGCAGCGTCTCCATGAGGTTCTTACAGGCAGCTTTTTTTTTCTATCAGCTATCGCGCTTTACAGTTTAAGTGCGATAGCAGGGGGGGGGGAAAGCACGGGCGATCGGGCATATTTTTGCTCGGCCAGATCAAAATGCGTTGAACTTTCCAATCGGGCGCAAAAGCTCACTGCTTAGTGCATAGCCCCCACAGTATCTGGAAACTTTGGCTCAACAATTTTTCACTACATTTCTTTCCATTGCATATTTCTTTTGATGCTGTGAAGTATTTTTTTTTATCTTATCTTCCCTCTGGGATGATTTAGTCTAAATATTTCTGTTCTCTCTTCTTTATATAAAATCAAGTCTTAAGAAAAACAGCTACTTTAAGTAAGTGTTTCAATGCAAATATGCAGTCCCTCCTAGCACCAAAGTGAAACAATGACAATACAATGTTTGTGATTTATGCCTTTTAACGCAGAAAAGTACTTGTAGTGTCATAAAGCTCTATTACCTGTGGATTAGAAACGTTCAGAGTCTCTATGACATATTACCTTTGATAAAGTTAAAATTCACTTGCAAAGTCAACTGATGCTCTTACAATGAAAAAGGTATTTTAAGATTATCTGTTGTGTTTGTCCTAGAGAAGTTCCTGCATGCTGGTATTCCGCGCTGGTAACATGGCCTCCAGAGTCGTCGGCTGCCATGTGCTCTCCCACACTTGTCCGGTTTCCAGTCATTATTGCAACCATGAAAGGCTGCACGTGGTGCATCGCCTCTCTCCTCATATCCGTTGTTTCATTCCATTTTTGTGCCTACACGTTTCGTAAGTGCTATCCTTACTTCCACAGGGCAGGTAACAGAATGTCGCTGGTGTCTTTGTGTGGCTTTAAATGGTGTGGAGTTAACCATTTTGTCTCGTGAGGATATGTTATAGGTGTTCATCTATGGGGTTGCTAGTGTGACTAGTAGTAACTGTAATGCACAGTAAAATTACTCACAATTTATTATTTATAAAATATGTTACCAGGAAATAATACTGTAATGCTGCTGACTGCAGGACAGCATATGGACTCGCAGGGCAGGGGTAGGGAGTTGGTACACCGACCTTGGCCTGAGATCTGAAGCCTGGGATGTAGGGAAAGAGAGGTCAGGTTCCAGGGAAGATGTAGGCACAGGCAAGGGGAAGGCTCAGGACTCATGACTCAACAAGGATGGAGCAACAAGGCAGGAACAAGGCAAGGTACAGAGTACTTTGCACAAGCCAAGTCAGGTAGCAACTGCCTGAAATCTTCCCTTTCTAAACTGCTATTTAAAGGCTAGTGACAGCTGCTGGCAATGAGAGAGCCACAGAGAGGCTTACATCCTTTAAGGGGGTAAAGGCATGATTTGCCAGGAATTAAGATGGCCACGATTGCTTTAGTGGAGATGAAGTCACGTCCTGTTAGGAACTGAGGGCAGGATTTGCAGGAAGTGAAATGGTCTTGATTGCTTCAGTGAGGATGCTATCACTTCATGGCAGTGGCCATCTTAGGTATCGAACAGATCCCTTATAGTATCCCCCCTTCAGGATCGAACTCCGGACAATCCACTGTAGGCATGGGGGAAACAACCAAGAGAGAGTTCTTACAAGGCGGTGTGCAAGGCTTGGTTCCTGGCACATTTCCATGGAGAGGTCAGAAGAGCGTCCAGGCTGCGGTCAAGGAAAGGTACGCGGAACAGGAACTATGAACAAGAACAAAAAAACAGAACAACCTGGAAACTAACAGGAACAGAACTCCATGGTCTGGTGCTATACGGAGGATGTCCAGCCTCCTTAAAGGCAGAGTGCCAGTAAGCGCTAAGACCACCGAATCCTCAGTGAGGGCAGAAGTGAGGAGCAGTACTATACACAAAAAAAGATTATAAGCCTGCAACCATGTCACGGTAAACCCTCTTTAGCGAGTCCTACACTATCCACAACATTTTCTATACCTCTCTAATGGAGGGAGAAATGTCCCAATATCCAGGTAGCAAGAAGAGGAAAAGCAGGGGTCCATGTGGAAATCCAGGCAGGATAAAGTATTCAATAACCAGGTCACAAAAAGGGGAAAGGCAGGGATCCAGGTGAGGAACATCCAGGGTGCAAGGGTCTAGAAAGTGGGCGGTGACCATGCCAGAGCCCCATTGCACCCCTCCCTTCAGGAGAGACCTCTGGACTATCAAGGGGGGGTGTCTGTGTTCCCTACCTCTGCGGAGTCCATTGCATGCTCGTCAAACATGTAACACTGCAGGACAGGATACGGACCAGCAGGGCAGAGGTAGGGAGTAGGTACACCGACCTTGGCCTGGGATCTAAAGCCTGGGATGCAGGGGAAGACAGGTCTGATTCTGGGGAAGGCTCAGGACTCAACAAGGACAGAGGAACAAGGCAGGTGGTACTGGACTGGAAAAGGCACCATACAGAGTACTTTGCACAAGCCAAGTCAGGTAGCAACTGCCTGCTATTTAAAGGTCAGAGGCAGCTGCTGGCAATGAGAGCCAGAGTGAGGCTTACTTCCTGTCAGGGGGGTAAGGGCAGGGTTTGCCAGGAGGTAAGATGGCCACGTTTGCTTCAGTGGGGATGAAGTCACTTCATGTCAAGAACTGAGAGCAGGATTTGCTAGGAAGTGAGATGGTCCAGATTGCTTCAGTGAGGATGATATCACTTCAATGCAGCTGCCATCTTTGGTATCAAACAGATCCTTTATAAATAAATTGAGTTACCTGTAATTTCCAAGTATGTTCTGGGCCCAGAGTTATGATAATACATGGTTACATTCAATGAGCAGAGTTTATACATCCAATTTACAGACATTTATATATGATTATGGGCCTATGTAACAGTTACATACAATGTTAAAATTGTGTTAGAAGGGGTAGGTTGGACCTGCAATGTTTTGTGATAGAAGACTTTTCCCAACCGAGCAGGGAATGCAGCAAAATGTTGACACCCTTTTGCTGTCCTACGGCTGCTGCCAAAGGCTGTCTGCCATTGGGGTGAGGTGGATGTAGGTGGAAGGGGTTCTAAATTAATTCACCTTGGCTTTGAGAGTCCTTTATCCTCCTGAGTCATTAATAGAGTTGGGCGAATCATCCCAAATTTGTTTTCCGGATTTTCCCCCCAAAATCCTTTTTGTGGAGTAAAATCCGCAAACTTTAATCCACACAAATTTATCAAAAACCACGTTTGGATACAACCCGTTGACCGATTTGTAGAATCCAATCCACGGATTCAGCACGGATTGCGGAACACACAGGTTTTATTGGTAATAATAAAAAATCTGCAAAACGCCGATCTCCCTTTTTGAGATGAATCCACGGAAATCTGTGGACCAAAAGAACTGGACGATCTGCTGCAGATCCAAATCCAGCCAGTGCAGTTGAATGTGTCAGGGAGGACATTAAAATTGTATGATAAAATAGAACTTTTTTTTTTTTTTAGAAACTAAAGGAATCCAGCGATATATCAAATAAGTAAACATGGAAAGGATGTATCCTGGGAGAAATTTGGATTGCCATTATTGGAGTCAGGAAGAAATTTATTTTTGATTTTTGATTTGATTTTTAAGATGGTTGTATAATGTTTCACTAGGTTTTTTTGTTTGCCTTCCTCTGGATCAATGGACATATGTCTTTTTTTCAACCTAATCTACTATATAATATATGAAGACAAACTTCTCACTAAATTTTACATTTTCAAATGCTCTTTATAAAAACTGTTAGCCCACAATAATGAATTTATTTTTATATTGTAAGCGATTGTAATAGTTAATTTAACACCTATTCAAGATAAACAGATTTCCTTGGTTACTGTATTTCTGTTTTTATTCTTAGCAGTTGGAACACATTTTATAATTTCCAATCTAAAACTACCAATGAACCATTAATAAAACCTCTTTCTGGGAAAATATGTATTTCATTTAAAGTGTTTAGTCTTTGTAACTCGGTTTTGGTAGCACACAAACTCTTCTGCATTGCAGTGATAACCGTATGGCAGATGTGTTTTATGAAAATCTGTCTTAAAAAGTTTGAAAAAAATATATTTCATGCTTGACCTAGTCAGTTTTAAAGTCTATGCCCTCAGCAAAAGAATGAATTTGTGCTTTAATGGTGAGCTAATCTCAGTTAAATTAAATTCAGTTTTGCCTTGGATTTTCACATTAGAAAGAATTATACAAGGGATATAGAGGGAACAAGTATAGTACCTTTCATTTCCTGTGGAGTAAAATGTTTCCAAAAAATTAGAAACACACAAATAATTTATGAGGGTGGCAAGAGATAAAGTGAACTTTATCAAAGGAACATAAGAAGAGATTGTACAGTAATCATTGTAATAGAGATCCTTTATTAGATTTTCCACTCTAATTCTCGGTCTGAGACTGCAATAAATCTGCCAATCCCTCCATGTTTGGACATAAAAATGACCTACATCACCCTATTCCCTCTATTTTCTGATTTATTATTGATACATATAATTGTTAAATATTGGAGGTTTTTGTTGGCTAGTTTTGCAAAAAATATGTGATACAGTATATATGTGTGCTAAAAATGTTTACATTGTCCAATTGCTTGTGCTCTATATAATTATATACTGTACAATGCTGAAATATTCCAGGTTTGTCCTCACAGATGCAGAGTTTACTAGGCCATAATATGGAGTATTACTCACCAATGCTGCCTTGACTGTTTTGACTACCATTGCCATGAATAGCACATAACACTGAATCGAGGTAAAACCCTGCTTTGCAACTTAGTGAATGTACAGTACCCCATAAAAGTCCTCACTGATTTACATTTGAGCTCCCATGACTGAAGCTATGGTATTTGTCTTATACGGAGCCTTTAACCTTTTGTGATGAAGCAGGAATTTGTACCACTATTTTTACCACTAATTACTGGTATACTGAGTTTCAGCCAGGGCACCCTGTTCAATTCCTGGTGTCAGCTCTTCGTGTCATTGGGCAAGTCACTTAATCTCCCTGTGCCACCAGCAACGGAAACATAGATTTTAAGCTGAACTGCACAGGGACTATTTCTGTAGAAATAAAAAATAATATTTCCTGTGTGATGCTATACTGTAATTATGAAGTGTTTTTAATCCCATTGGGAGAAAAACTCTATATGAAATACAGTTTTTTATTGAAAATGATATTCTGTGTTACTCATTTACTGGTTTTCTAAATATCCTTTTTCTTGTGCAGTAATTCAAGACCTAAATATATGTATTAACAAGAGGATCTCGCGGCTTGGTCCCGGAGTGAAGCGCCAAGCGTTTTACCGCACCGACATGAAGGAGAATCCGGCTATAGAACAACACAGCTGAACACCCTGCTATGGTCCACAGCCAGAACTGTTATTGATAACTACCGGCGACTGCACCTGGGACCAGGAGGGACCAAACAGTGAGATCCTTCCTAGGTTTTCATACCTTAGGGCTCTTTTGGAATATTTGTTTGTGAGTTTGCATTTTTTTTTTCCAATACATTTGAGTTGTTTGACTTTATTACACTATTGTGTTTTTTCTTTTATCTCCTACTCTCTTCCTTAAAAGTGGAAGTTGTTTCAGGTATTGCAGATCAGGAGATATCCCCAGTTAAGCCCTTTTCTTTCACCTCATGTAAGCCTTTAAATATATATATATATATATGTAGAGGTATCAGTACCGTGTTAGCCGAGCTTCAATAATCAAAAAATAAATAGATGATACCGTTCTGTGGCTAACGAAATGCTTTTATTTGTGCGAGCTTTCGAGATACACTGTGTCTCGAAAGCTCGCACAAATAAAAGCATTTCGTTAGCCACAGAACGGTATCATCTATTTATTTTTTGTTTATATATATATATATATATATATATCCCTTTTTTTGGACACTCCTGTTTCCACTATTCTTAAGTATTTTTAAGTGTTTGTGTCTGCAAACCAGTTCTTGTATTTTTCTCAATCAAGACAAATCACTACCTTTTCTGTCTTCAAATATGCCTATTAGATCGTAAGCTTTTTTGCGGAGGGACTCCTTTCTCCCCATGTTACATTTATGTCGATGCATTTAGTTCATCTATATTATATCCCTTGTATTTTTATTGTATTGTAAAGCGCTGCATACCTGGCTGGCACGGTAAAAAGAAGAAATATACATACCTCTAAATGCATCTGAAAAATGTATTTGTAGTTAATTTTGCGTCTTAAAAATATAGTAATTGTTACGTTGATGTAAGAGGTTTAAATTGCATATATTTCAAAATACATTATTGCA
Source organism: Ascaphus truei (assembly GCF_040206685.1). Classification (NCBI taxonomy): domain Eukaryota; kingdom Metazoa; phylum Chordata; class Amphibia; order Anura; family Ascaphidae; genus Ascaphus; species Ascaphus truei. The sequence goes on from NC_134487.1 coordinate 29,489,086, forward strand.
AGAAATGAATAGAAGATATGAAAAACAACAAGACATTTTCTATGAAATGTGTAGCAAGTAGTATTTCAAACAAGCAATTAAATACATTAAAGCAACCACTAAAATAAAGTATTCTAATTTTCCTAAACCACAAAGGAGACGGAAGGTGTTTCATATCTAGCATGTTAGCCAGGCCACAAAGCAATTAAGTATGAACAATTCAGTACCTCGAGTTACTTCCTGGGGGATTTTATACTTTGCCCACCCTGTTTCTTTTGCATCCTTACTGTTTCAATGTTGCCTTCCAATGAAGCCTCATATTTCTGGGTGTGGAAGGGGGTAAAAGAAACCACTTCTCTTTAAAATGTAAAAAATTAACTCTAGGCTACAAATAATACCAAACGATCCAAAAAATGCAAAGAAATGCACAAAGCCGCGTAATGCCCAGGGACACAGGTGTATCAAAAATAAAATATAAATTTATTGTCAGTCAGACATAGCAAAAAAGGGGGTACAAACCCTGCAACAATTTAAAGGATCAATCTCTCCTAGGAACAAAGTTAACTAATCCCGTTAACCTGTTTAAAGGGTCTCGTCTGCGTGATTGATAACTTCTTACCCAAATCTGACACCTACAAGTATTTTTAATTTGTGTTTTAAAGTTATACTTAAAATACAAGTTATAAAAAAAAAAAAAAAGTTATACTTGGGAGTTTGATTTTCTCTCTAGATAATCTATTTTTAGTAACCCAAGTGCTACATATATAGCCAGAGTTACTGTCCTCAGTGCCGTGATTAGCACTGCTCTGGTGCGGCTGCAATGCAACCCAAAGCATAATAAGCATCCAGGAGGATTAACTCTGCAGGGTTCCATGCTTCTGAATGGGATGGCAGACTGCACATCTCATCTGAAATGTGAATATTGTTTTTTTCTTCCGGCAGGATGGCCCATTGAGTGACAGATTAAAGCTGCAGGGTCCTTTTAAAAAGCATGGAACCCCACAGCATTAACTCTTCCAGATTGCATGGACTTGCTGTTCTTGTGGCCACGGGATAGCCACTGATGTTCACATTTGTCTCTGCACCAACAAGGACAGTGAGTTTGGCTAGATCTTTATATTTATCCCCTCAAAGCATACCTTCAAACAACAAGTGGACAGACACCTATTCACCAAAAATGGGGACAGCTGAGATTTTTGGGAAATATGCTAATTGATATGCATATGACTCCTAATGTTAGGTTAAATAGCCTAACAGAGCGTAGTGCATCTGGGACTCAGAGTACCATTAGGCGCAGTATAGCGGTTTCATGAATAACCCTCATAAACCACCAGCTGAGCTTTTACAAATAATGCTGAGTTTGTTAAATTTATTGGTGAATGTGTGACATATTCAATCTGAACAAAAGTAGAGGCATTGGCAAAAACTTTAGAGCATGCAAAAATAAACCCTCCAAAATCTCAGAAACATTTGCACATATCTATTAAAGGACTGAGGGAGCGGCTCAGTGAGAAAGGACACTGACTCTGGCATTGAGTGTGAAGCAGGGAAACCTGGATCAATGCCCGATGTCAGCTCCTTGTGATTTTGGGCAAGTCACTTTATCTCCTTGTGCCTTGGGCACCAACAACATAGATTGTAAGCTCCACAGAGCAGGGACTGTGTTTGCAAAATGTCTCTGTAAAGCACTATTTAAAAACTAGCAGCGCTATACAAGAATAATTATTATTATAAAATAAGACACCATGAAATAACTTGCTTTAAAATGCCCATTTAACTGAAAAAAGTTTTACCTTTCTTACAAAAGATACAAAATGCAATATGTGCATGTTTAAACCTTTATTTATATATTTTACACCAACATAGTACAGAAATTATAACTCAAATGACATAGCAATACATGCACCTAGTAAAACTCTAAAAGTAGAATAAAGAAGACTGTACTTGCCCTGCAGAGCTTACAATCGAGAAAAAAAAACTCTATTTAAACCCTCTCCATGGGGAATCCCAGCATGGCCATGTTTAAACAATACCCAATCAATACTGTTTTTGCATGTAATTTAGAGGAATTCTCAAGTAACTTAATACCAGCTTGGTCATTACTAGGGATTGGGGAATCCGCCCAAATCCGTTTCCCGGATATTCTCGCATTTTCCCCCAAAAATCTGTTTAGAGGTATAAAATCTGCCAACGGATTTTGTTGCTTTTAATCTGCGAGGATTCATCAAAAATCATCATTGTACTGGATATGACCTGTGGATGGATTAGTAGAATCCAATCCACGGATTCAGCAATCCAGCCACCCCCAGTTCGTTCAACACAAAAGTTGTTTCACATTTGAATCTGGTCTGTAACTGTTACATACGCCTATAACAATATATTATCTTTAACTGTGCATGCAATGTCTTGTATATAATGTACAACCCTGTTCACTTAAAGTAACTATGTATTTGTAACATGTATTTGTCATCATAACTCTATGTCCAGGACATACGTGAAAACGAGAGTTAACCGCAATGTATTACTTCCTGGTAAAACATTTTATAAGTAAATAAATACAATCCATTGGCAGATTCTTAAGAATCCGCCATCGGATTACTGAATCCGCAGATTTGAGTCTACATGTAGCCCATGTATCCCCCCTAAGTGAGATTGGGGGTATACGCTATGGATGCTACCGGTGCTGCCTTTACCTGTTGGCTCACAGGGGCCTAAGCCTCCACCACGGGGAGCGCATGGTGATATAACACAATACTCTCAGTGCAACGCCTCCACCTGTGAGGGATCCCAGCGTAGTGGGAGGAGCCCCTCACATGACCCAATAACATACTGTGTATAAAACAATAACATTTACTGGCACAGGAATAACTCTTAATGCTCTAATGGTCACTAATAGGTACAACTACCAACGAAGCCTGGCACGGCCGTAACCCACCACCGTGTTCCCCCACACCGTGTCCACAGAGAGTCCCACACCCAACCCCAATGTGTGAGACAGCGCTGCCCACTAAGTGAGGTGTACTTGTTGGTGCACTTGGTGTATATGCACCTGCCGGGTGCTCCAGCACCTTAGTGCGCCAACTGGAAGACTGATGGGATCCGCCGATCCATTGATGTCATCCGCGATGAGTCCGCTTACGCGTGGGATGGTATCCCGCTGGAGTGTCCCACACGAAGATAGTCTCTGATCGTAAGTAGGGTGGTCTGGTCCCAGACCACAATTCTCAGGGCTCTGCAATGTTGCAGCTGTATCCATGAGCTCATCAAACAGCTAATGGGGCAGGGTCCTTACCTAAAGACCTGTTCCTGTAGCAGCCACAAGCTCCCAAGTGAGTCGGGCCTAGCTGGGGCCTATTGGAGTGTCTCTGGCCTAGTGCAGGGGGTCACTGACCCCTGCACACATACACCTTCCCCTATCTGGGTCCCAGCTTCGACTAACTATCTGGCCTGAGCGCGCCAAATGTATCTATATCTGCAGGGGAATCCTCGAGCCCTATTGGCTGCTGTGGGTCAAGTGGTGCCGTGCCCCTATGCACCCTCGTCCTATCCTTATCATCCCCCACGTGCACCTAGCATACTGTGCATGCTCGACTGTAATGGCCGTCGGAGCTTATCTGCGCATGCGCAACCTCCGCGCATGCGCGCGCACTCCAATGGCGGCACCTTGCAGAGGGGGCCGCCGGCGAGCCCGCCACCACCAGCAACATACCCCACGGCTGCAGAGGTAAGGGGGGCAAACAGGAGGACCGGAGCACCAGAGGGGACTAGGGCTACATACAAATCCATCCACGGGTTGCGGAATCCACAAACTGTATTGGTAATAAAAAATCCACAAAACACGAATCGCCCTTTTTGAGATTGATCCACTAAAATACACGGACCAAAGGAACCGGCAATCCGTTGCAGGTCCAAATTCGCCAAAACAATTCACCCCTCTCTAGTTATTACTAATCTCTTGTGTGTCTGGGGGTCCCTGAGCAGAGGGTTGAAAACCATTGCTCTAAAATAATCATTCATGATACTTTTGTGGGTGTGGGATGCAAGTGAAAAGGCATGGGCGCAATAAAGCCAAAGTCGGAGGGTGATAGCCTTATAACAACATTTAAGGGGGTGTTTTCTGTTGTATTGCAGTACAGTAGATTAGTAGAAAGTCAGAGAAAGTATATATGGCTCCTACAAATATGTATATTTGTGTCCCCAGTATGTCAAAGTGTAAAAAAAAATGATTTGTATAGGTTTGGTAACTGTTATAATAAACAAAATGCCAGTTCCTTTGAATTTCTTCTATTATCTTAGGAACTGGTATTTAAAGAAATACCTAACTCACTACCACTTTCTACCTTTCAAATCGCTGTTTACTACTGTGCAAAACAACAGAGAGCTAATCCATCCAGAAATAAAATACGGTAGTTTTATTGGAAATACGTTTCCTATCTACTTAGTTTTTAACCTCATCCCACCATTGTTTTATATTAACCAAATAAATAAAGAATTATACGCTTTTATTTCCCCAGGGAAATATTATTTACTTTTGGTATTAAAGGTTTGTGGAAAAAGAAAGATTACATTTGGAATACAACATACCCACCCCTGATTTAACATGGGAAAAAAGCAAGTGTGAGATGTTGACTCCTTTGATTTATTAGGTGCCAAAAAATAAACCTGTGAACCACAAGGTATAAAGAAAACAGGATTCAAATGGTCAGCCCAGGCTTCCTGCTAAGTGCAAAGACTGCTAACTTCAGGAGAGAATCTAACAAAATCCACTATGTGGAGTATCAGAAATGCATCGTATGTAAAAGCTTCAAAGTAAAATTGTGAAAACTCTAACCGTTGTGATTTACCAGTTGATATATGAATGTCACGGTGTACTCTGTAAGTGACCTTCTTTCAAGTACAGTAATAACTTACAGATAAAACCAACGATTCAGCTCTATGCTAAACTTTCAAGCAAAAGCTCTCAAGGATAATTTGTCTTTGCATAATCCTTGCATTTTTACGTTGAAATGAGGTTTCCACTCGTCTGAGGATTGATCTGTAATATTTGTGCACAGGTTTATTGATCTTTATTTTCTGAATAATGCATTGCCTGCGGTTAGTCAAAAAGCATGATCCCCTTGTGCACTTGTCCCTGATAAAATAAAATATAATTGTAGTGTTACTTTAGCACTATCATATCAACTGTGGGCACTTCAAGGAGAAATAGGAATTATTCATTAAACTGTAAAAGTGCTGATCGGGACACTATTGCAGGGAATCTCCCATTGAAGTCATAGTTAAACCCATGTTAAATTTAGACAACTGTTACTTATCCAATATTTGTATTTGCAGTATATTGATCCAGAGGAAGGCAATCCCCCCCTCCACCCCCCCCCCCCCCCAGTGAAACATTATCCAACTATGTCTCATAAGGGGAAAAATAAATTTCTTTGTGACTCTAATAATGGTAATCAGATTTCTCCCTGGATCAACACCAATGCTATGTTTACTTATTTGGTATATTTCTGTATACCTTTCCTTTCTAAAAAGATGGCCAACCTTTTTTTGAACAAATCTATTGTATCTGCCATAATAGTCTCCATGGGTAACGAATTCCACATTCAAACTGCCCTTATTGTAAAGAACCCTTTCCTTTTTGCTGTGAAATCTCTTTCCTCTGACCTTATGGGATTACCCTGTGTCCTTTTTACTGCCCTTAGAATGAATAGCCCTTTTGAAAGCTCTTTGTATTGATCCTGAATATATTTATATATTGTTATTATATCTCCTCTTAGATGCCTTATTTTCTAATGTAAACAAATGTAAGTTAGCTAGCCTCTCCTCATAAGGCCTCGGGCATGGTCAGCGCCAGTGCTGAGGCGCGCTGGTGCTTACCAGTGAGCCCCTAAAGCCGCAATGAGAGCGGCTTTAGTAGGGGCTCGCCTACGCTTCCGCAAGCGTGCGGAAGCGTAGGTCTTATCCAAATTTTAGATTTTGCGCTCATGGGAGCGCAGGGCCGGTCACGTGAGCGGTTCGCCCAATGAGGGCGAACCAGCTCCGTGACGTCACTGGCCAGCCCCCCGACACGCCCACGGATGACACGCTAACCAAGGCCAGGGAAAGCACCCGCTTTCCTTCAGCCTCCGCACGGCTGCTGCAACCCTGGACGCAGCCTTAGTCAGATTTGCTTTATTAATTTTGTTGCTCTTCTCTGCATTTTTTCTTCCATAATTTCTTTTTTTATGGACTGGTGCCCAAAGCTGCACTCCATATTTAAGGTGTGGTTTTACTAATGCCTTATACAGTGGCATAATTATGCTTAATTAAATAATTATGCTTTTTTCTCTTCCATCCATCCCCCGTTTAATGCAAGATAATGTTTTTTTTGCCTTTGCCGCTACTGTACTGCTGACTTTGGGTACTATTGCTATGCTTGATATCTACAGTACAAGCCCTTCTAAATCTTTCTCCATCAGGAATTGACCTAATGTGCCTTATTTAATTTTTTTAATGGTCTGTTTATTCTTGTTTCCCAAATGCATAACCTTACATTTATCTGCATTAACATCATCTACCATTTACCTGCCCAAGTTTCCAGTCTATCCAAGTCCTTCTGGAAAGAAATCACGTCCTTTCTTGATATTACTACCTTACACAATTTAGTGACGTCAGCAAATATGGAGACTTTGTTTTCTCTATGCTAACATCAATGTTATTAATAAACAAGTTAAAACGCAGTGACCCCCGTACCGAAACTTGAGGTACTCCACTTACAACTTTAGCCCATCTCAAGCCCAACTCTCTATTGTCTATCCTTCAACCAGTATTCAATCCAGGTGCAAATATTTTTATCGCGTCTAATTTTCTTTATGTTACACACTAACCTCTTGTGTTGCACTTTATCAAAATCCTTTGCAAAATCTAAGTAAACCACAACTTCATTACCCTTCTGTAGTCTAAATTCCTACCTATGTTCCTACTCAAAGAAACTAATAAGGTTAGTTTGGCACAACCTATACATAAATTCATGCGATCTGTTACTAATAATTTTGTTATCCATTAAGTATTCCTGAATATTTTACAATTTTAAAACTTCAAGTACGCTTCCCCACTATTGATGTCAGACTCACATGTCTGCAATTCCCTTGTTGTAATCTAGATTCCTTTTTAAATATAGGCACCATGTCTACTTACGATAATCTTGTGGTACTGAGCCTGTGGAAATAGAGTCTTTGAATATTAAATATAATGGTTTGTCTATTACTGAATTTAGCTCCTTAAGAATCCTTGGGGGCATGCTATTGGGGCCAGGTGTTTTATTTACTTGCATTTTTTAATGCCTTTCTACCTCAGTTAACCAATTGTTCATTAATATAGATGTTGCGGCTTCTTCCTGCTGCATATTTTTGCAATTGACTCCTTGGTAAATACCGAGGCAAATAATGTTTTTAATACCTCCCCCTTTTTCTTATCTCAAAGTATTTCCCTGCCCATCGCATACTGAAAGGATGTTATATTTTCTTCTCTAATATTGTTGTTATTAAGCTACTTGAAGAACCTTTTTGGGTTGATCTTACTTTCTACTGCAATCCTTTTTTCGTTAATTGTAGATTCCCTGTGCGCACTATCAATTACTAATTCCCCTAGTATCTCCCTTTTTGTAAGCACCTATACATTTTTAAAAGCTCTTTTTATAACTTGACAGATAATTAGTAAAAAAAAATAAAAAAAATTTTTTTGTTAACATGATTATTTCAAATTAAAATGTTTTATGCCACTGGGACAAAATTAAAAACTATTTAGTATTTGAGTTTATAGACACTGGAAACAAGGTATGCCTTAAAAAGTAAATACATTCATACTTTATTTTCTGATTCATAACATATTGGACTAGTAACTAAACAATTTTAAGATATGGGCTCCTCTCAACTGAACACTACAATGTTTTGCTTGTCAGTTAATGCAGCGGTGCGCAAAGTGGGGGGCGCGCCTCCCCTGCGGGGGGCGGTGGATTTGTCTGGGTGGGTGCGGGCGGTTGCAGATGCCCTGTGCTCATCCCCGAGGCATTTAAATTAAATGCCGGGGGATCACGTGAGGCCCCTGCAACTCTAAAATTACCTGGACTCTGCCGGCATCACTCATATCCATGGCAACGCGGCATCAAATGACGCAGCGTGGTCATGTGACGTGATGTGACACGTGTCAAATGACGCTGCGGGTCACGTGACGTGTCGTCATTTGACGCCGCGCGAGTTAAGGATGGCAGGCTCAGAACGGGGAGGAGCAGGCAGAGGGGCATAGCAAAAAATGTTTGTGCGCTCCTAAGTTAATGAACCCTAGTTTACTGGAGATGCATTGCAACAGTGTTTATTTATAAGCATACAGACGCAGCCACCAGTATTACTGTAGATCACTTGCCTTGGAAAATCTGGGGCAATCCCACTATAAATGTCTCAACATGCCTCAACATTTCTGTGAGATTCCTAATAGCCCATCGGAGTAACACAGCGGGGGGTCCCTGCAGTCCCATTCAAACTGAATAGACTGCAGGGACCCCTGCTGTTGTAATTCGATGGGCCATTAGGAATTTTACAGAAATGTTGAAGCATTTACTGTGAGATGCCTTAGTTTTTACCCAGGCAAGTGATCGGGTACTGGTGGCTGCATCTGTATATTCTGAACTTGTTAAATCTGTTACTTGCATACATCATTTTCCTCTGCTTGGACATAAATTAGTGTATTTATTAGAACTAATGCAGTCTAGGGTGCTTGAGTGTGCTGTTGACTGTAATGTTTGACGTCAATGCCAGTTTCCTGCCCCGATCAGCACTACTGTAGTTTAGCAAATCATTCCCCTTTGTATCATAGCATAGAAACGTGTCTTCTCATGCACTGCACCAGTTTTTGTTGGGCAGTGACATTACATGTGTAGCCGAGACCCCGTTTTTCCCCAATTGGATGAAGGGGAGGTGCACCTAGGGAACGCTCCGATAACGGAGGTTCTGCGCAAGAGGGAGCCGCCATGTTAGGTTGGCGCCAGCGCAGAATTGGTCCGGCCGGAGGTTGCGCATGCGCAAGGCAGGGACAAAAAGCCAGCGAAGGAGGAGAGCTAGGGGAGGAGGGGAGTTAGGGGACTAGGGTCCCAGCAGCCCCCGTGTTTCCCCCGTGACGCGTCAGAACCAATCAGGTACGGGAGGAGGGAGGAAAATGAAGTGAAGGGGTGCACGAGTGTTCAGAGCTAGCTGACGGAGGAAGGAGAAGGAGCTCCGGTGTAGGGAGGCTGCCGCCCCTACCTAGGCCGCATGCCCCAGGCCCAGTTAGACCCTGAGCCCCAGTAGCATGCAGCTGAGCTAGGGACTGGCCATAGTTATGTTCCGGATCCTCTTACTGTGCTACGAGTCATACCAGGACAGTTCTATATCCGCGGGAGGCCTGGGACCAGGCCCCGCCACTAATTCGCAGCGAGTCTGGGTGGGATCGCCCCGGACATCTACGGGTGACGTTATCTACGCCCTCGCTGATCCTTTGTGAAGATAGTTGCAGAACCGGGTACAGGATATCCCGGCAGGTAAAACGTCAAGTGCACAAACGGTACCATTCTCAATCCGGGACACGGTGGCTGTGCAGTCACACACTTATACACCCACTGACTCACTTGAAGGGGGGGTGGGGAACGTACTCCAAGGGGGAGCTGGACACGGGGTGGGATCACCCGGTGGAGGGAGAGGGAGAGTGAGCGTTCCAAGGACGCTGGTAGTAGTGACTCCTCTAGAGAGGGGCACCTGTGATTATGTTATTGGTTGTATAAGTAAAACATCTTGGTTACGGTATTGCTGTGCGTGTGTGTGTTCATGTACATAAGTTCCTGCGAAGACCCACTTCCCCTAGGGCGGAAGCTATCGCAGGTGGAGGCGCTGCACCAAGGCATAGGTATTGTGAGCACCCCAGTCTCTCCGTGGCGGAGGCTTAGGCCCTGTGAGCCTACAGGTTATACAGCACATGGTAGTGGTCTGTTTTCGATAGGAACCAGGGCTACATTTGGAGACGCTGCTGAGATCTTAGACCTGAGGTGACCCCACAAGAAAAATATATCGCCATGGCCCTTCCTTCGCGTCAAGAAATACGCGACTGGGCACGACAAATGCGCACACCCACCCGCCGCGCAGTGGTGGTGACCCAAGTACCCATGGCTTTACCCTTAGAGACATTGCAAACGGCCTTACGACAACTACCGGGTTTTGCCAAAGCCCGCCTGGTAGACGTACTCATAGATCAAGATGCTAAGTGGAACACCTTGCTCGTAGATTGTCGGCGAGATCTAGTAGTCCTCGAGCCTACCGCCCCGCAATTTCTGCCGCTTCCGAAGTCTCCGTCCGGCGGCAGTCCCTTAGTCTATCCCCTTCGGGACCCCCCTGTGGGGGAACTTGCTGACGATGACCCGACGCTCCCCTTTGCTCACTACCCCGCGACCGAGGCAGGTAGTTGTCCGTCAGAATGTAGCTACCCTGGGTCTAGCGCCTCTGAAGAAGCGGGGGTGCGTAGTGATATGCTGCAGAAACGAAATGATAAGATAGACCAGTTAATCACCCCCTCAAGCTTACCGCCATTAGTGGAAGCGATTACCCTGGCCACGCATTCCCAAAGCTACCGGAAACTAAAGGCCTTCTCGGGGACTCTACCTGTACCCACGGGGAAGGACGGGATAGACACTTGGAAGGAGCATACTAGGGGAGTAATGGAAGAATGGTCGTGTACCGATGTAGTGAAACGCCAGCGGCTCATGGAGTGCTTGAGACCCCGGCTTCCACCTTGATCAGATTCCGACGAGAGCAGTACCCCGATCTGACAGCTCGTATGATGATTGAGTTTCTAGTCGAGGCCTATAGTGCAACCGAGGATGATGGGGCCTTGTTGGCTAAGTACTACACCATTAATCAAAAGGAGGGAGAAGATTTGTCTGCCTATATCCACCGCATGCAAATCTCCCTGGGTCCCCTCCTGCATCATAAATACTTGGCCACATCCCAGATGAATGAATACCTCCGCAAACAATATCTACGGGGTCCAGTCCTACTCATCCTATTGCAAATATGATTCACGATAATCTCACTCGAGGGCCTCCCCCCTCGTTTATCAAACTGTTACAGCAAGTCAAAGAGCACAAAACACATCTGATGCTTCACTCCCCACAGAAGTCTAAAGCAGCCAGCAACCCTAAACCCAAAGGGGGTGCTGAAAAGAAGGAAGAACCGCCGGATAAACCAGACCCGGAGAGACCAAAATACCCTGGCCGAACCTCGCCTCAGTATGACCGCCGTACCTCCTCCCAAGATATGTCCTGCTTTAAATGCGGGAAAAAGGGGCATATCTCCTACGATTGTCGGATGGGGGACTCTCGCCACCGGAGTCCGTCACCCAAGAAGTTCACGCCTCAGGCCATGATATGTGGTGTATACGTGACCAGCCCCGAAGCCCCTGCTTCCACCCAAAGTGGCGGCGAACCCGAAGAGGAGAGTAACCGCATGTGGCCCGTAGCGCTGATCCGAGTACTAGTAGACGGTATCTACTCCTCTGCCCTGCTGGATACAGGATCCCAAGTAACCATCATATATCGAGGATTCTACGATCGACACCTACAGAAGCATCCTCTGAAATTGGCCGGGCATATCAAAGTAAGAGGGATGAGCAATGACGACTACCCTATTGATGGCATAGTGACCGTGGACTTGGAGATACAACAGCTCAACACTGGGAAGTTGCATCCCATGAAAGTGGACGCCTTGGTGTGTCCGGAACCCAAAGAGACACCTAAGTATCCCATCATCCTGGGTACGAATGCTGACATTGTACAAGCAGTCATCCAGGCCTATCTACACGAAACTAACGAACTGCCCATGTCCAGTCTACAGCTACAACTGGTCCAGGTGGACCCGAACTCCGCTCCGGCCCCCGCGGAGGACCACGGACTGTTGTTTTGCGGCCGGGCAGGGCTGACCCGGCTCTTACCGGGAGAAATGCAGAGGGTACCTGCCTGGTGTGCATATGCGGAAAGAGAAGGCAAGGAGCAGCTCTTTTCTCTCGAAAGTACGCCCGAAGAAGATGTCCGCCGAGGGTATCGGCTAATACCGGAATGTCGGGATTGGCCGACCACCATTCCCCGTCAAATTTATGTGATGGTCCAAAATCTTTCACCCTTCCCCATGGCCATCGATGCGGGACAAAGGATAGGGAGGATTTACCCCATCAGCTCGGTGAATGAAGCCGTACAAGTAAAAGCCGCCAGAGTGGACGATCACGAAGCGCCGCTAGACTTCGACTTCGGCTCGTCCGGATTGTCGGATACCTGGAAGGAGCGGCTGCGAGTACAGCTGGAGCAGAAACGACCCGTATTCTCTACTGGAGAGATGGATGTGGGGTGTAGCCGACATGCCCAACACACCATTCGGATGACTGATACCAAGCCCTTCAGGGAACGTTCCCGCCGGCTCGCCCCCAAGGACGTGGAAGATGTAAGCGCGGTACTCCATGAAATGGAAGAAGCCGGAATCGTTACAGAGTCACGAAGTCCTTACGCCTCGCCCATATTGGTAGTGCGCAAGAAGAATGGGACGGTGAGGTTATGTGTAGACTACCAGACCCTTAAGAACCGAACCGTACCGGACCAGTACAATCTTCCCCATATAGAAGAAATCCTGGATGCGCTACATGGAAGCAAATGGTTCAGTGTGTTGGACCTACGGTCCGGGTACTATCAGGTACCTATGAGTCATGAGGATCAAGAGAAAACGGCGTTAATTTGTCCCTTGTGGTTCTACCAATTCACCCGTATGCCCCAAGGCATATGTGGTGCCCCCGCCACCTTCCAGCGGCTAATGGAGAAGACTTTAGGGGACCTGAACCCCCGAGAATGTCTCGTGTACTTGGATGACATCATAGTCTTCGGGAAGACCTTGGAGGAACATGAGGCTCGACTCCTGAAAGTACTTGACCGATTAGCGCGAGAAGGACTTAAGCTCTCTTTAGATAAATGCCGTTTCTGCCGAACCTCGGTGACTTATGTGGGACACATAGTGTCCGCTGAAGGAATCGCTACGGACCCAGTCAAAATAGAAGCCGTCGTCAACTGGCCCCGTCCTGACAATGTAGGGGAGTTACGATCGTTCCTGGGGTTCTGCGGATATTATCGCAGGTTTGTGGAAGGGTACTCCCGACGGGCCAAAGCCCTCAACGGCCTCCTCAAGATATATCCGGAAGATACCGACCGGAAGGCTACGCCTGCCCGACAACCTTTCGGGGACAAATGGACGACAGAATACGAACATGCCTTCCAGGACCTAAAACAGAGTTTAACCGCGGCTCCCGTGTTGGCCTATGCAAATCCCGAACAACCATATATCTTACATGTGGATGCTAGTCTGCATGGGCTAGGGGCGGTGTTACATCAAAAATATACAGAGGGACTATGACCAGTAGCTTATATCAGCCGCAGCCTGACACCCAGTGAAAAGAACTATCCCGTGCACAAACTGGAGTTCTTGGCCCTCAAGTGGGCCATTGTTGACAAGCTTCGTGATTATTTGTATGGTGTGTCATTTGAGGTGCGGACCGACAACAATCCACTTACCTCAGCTAAACTGGACGCGGCCGGCCATCGCTGGTTGGCTGCCCTGTTCAATTACAATTTCACTCTGAAATATAAGCCTGGGCCATTAAACATTGGCGCTGACGCCCTGTCTAGGTGACCAGGGCTGGCCACTACCCCCGATGAGGACCAATGGGAAGAAATCCCGGGACCCGGACTAAGAGCGGTATGTGGTACCGCTGCCATAGTCAATGATCAAGTGGCATTCTCAGAATTACGGGTGGCTGATTCTCTAGGGTGCACATCCAACGCTATACCGGAGGCTTATCGGGATCCCAGTGGCATGCACGTTACTCCAGACAAGATCATAGCCTGGAAAGATATGGTACACTACCAAGAGCAAGACCCAGACGCAGGGGCCATTCGCTATGCTATCCGGTAAAATCGTCTGGCCCTCCTCAGACAAGCTCCGGGGGATGTAGGAGGTATACTAATGCGGGTAGCCGACAAGTTCGAACTAAGAGACAATCTGCTGCACAGAGTGGTCGAGTATCATAACCACCCAAATAGGAGACAACTAGTACTACCCAAAAGACTACAGTACTTGGTACTGAGGGCCCTACACGATGAACATGGTCATTTGGGAGCTGACAAGACTTTCGGTCTGGTGAGAGATCGATTTTTCTGGCCCAAAATGAGAGAAGCAGTAGAGCATCACTGTCGACGGTGTGTGCGGTGTATTCAGCGAAAGACATTACCCACCAGGGCTGCCCCAATGGGCCACTTAAAAAGCACAGGCCTATGGACTTAGTGTGTATGGACTTCCTATGTATTGAACCTGACAGCCGCGGCATAGGCAATGTGCTGGTCATCACGGATCATTATACTCACTACGCCCAGGCCTTCCCGACCAAAGATCAGAAAGCCATCACGGTGGCCAAGGTGCTCGGGGAAAAGTACTTTATGCATTACGGGCTCCCTCAACTACTTCATTCCGATCAGGGAAGAGACTTTGAAAGCAACTTAATAAAAGAACTGCTGAAAATCTTGCACATCGCTAAGTCTCGAACCACGCCCTACCACCCCGAAGGGTATGCATTGACGGAAAGGTTCAACTACACGTTATTGGACATGCTAGGCACCTTAACGTGGGTGGAAAAGACTGAATGGAGTCGACACGTGGAAACGCTAGTGCATGCCTACAATTGCACGCGACATGACTCCACGGGTTTCTCTCCATACTTCCTCATGTTTGGACGAGAAGTGCGACTGCCGGTGGATATACGACTGAGAGTCTCCACCGATGGGGTACAGAACACTACTCATTTCCGATATGTACAGCGATTGCAAGAGAGTCTGCAACGGGCCTACGTACAAGCTGAGAAATCTACTGAAAAACTGAACGCCGGGAATAAACGGCGGTACGATCACAAAATTAAACACAGAGACATTAAACCCGGTGACGCCGTACTCCTCCATAACCTGGGAGTGCCGGGAAAACATAAATTGGCTGACCGATGGAGGGAGTGTACGAGGTAGCCTCATAAATGCCTGGCCTTCCAGTCTACCGCATCAAGGACTCGGAGGGTCGGGTGAAGACATGGCACCGGAATCATTTGCTCCCTATTCCCCGAGTGGAAGAGGGGGATTTGGAGTGGCCGGCATCCCCGTTGTATGGGGAAGGGACCTCGGAAGACGATATGCCAGGAAACTCAACCGGTCAAGAAGATCCACAAGAGGGAACCTCTCAAAGGGGCCCTCAACAGAGCGTACCTCCCGATGGAGCTACGGGTAAAGGGCGCAGAGAGCATTCACCCGAGGGGTGGCTCCGGAACAGTCGTTACTGGACCCACTGAGCCCGTGTTTTGCACCAAGTCGGGATAATTTAGAGACTGTAACCCCCTCAAGGGAAGATCTTGAGATTCAAGACCAAAATAGTCACTAACCAAGGCAGTGACCGAACAGTCGTTAAGGCGAAGCCAAAGGAACAGGCAACCTCCCATAGGATGGCCTAAGATCAGTTTGGGGCACCCCACTATGAGGCTCAGAAGTGGGCCCGCAGCCGCGTACAATCAGTTATTGTGATGTTCAGCGAAATGTACAATCTGATTTAAGAGAGAAAAATGTGTCATGTGTTATGCAATATTTCATTATATAATGTTGTACCAGTTCAAAGGTATTGTCCAAGCGTGGTCGTTGGAAACCACAGGGGGGAGGATGTAGCCGGGACCCCGTTTTTCCCTAATTGGATGAAGGGGAGGTGCACCTAGGGAACGCTCCGATAACGGAGGTTCCGTGCAAGAGGGAGCCGCCATGTTAGGTTGGCGCCAGCGCAGAATTGGTCCGGCCGGAGGTTGGCATGCACAAGGCAGGGACAAAAAGCCAGCGAAGGAGGAGAGCTAGGGGAGGAGGGGAGTTGGGGACTAGGGTCCCAGCAGCCCCCGCGTTTCCCCCGTGACGCATCAGAACCAATCAGGTACGGGAGGAGGGAGGAAAAGGAAGTGAAGGGGCGCACGAGTGTTCAGAGCTAGCTGACGGAGGAAGGAGAAGGAGCTCCGGTGTAGGGAGGCTGCCGCCCCTACCTAGGCCACATACACCAGGCCCAGTTAGACCCTGAGCCCCAGTAGCGTGCAGCTGAGCTAGGGACTGGCCATAGTCAGGTTCCGGATCCCCTTACTGTGCTATGAGTCATACCAGGACAGTTCTATATCCGCGGGAGGCCTGGGACCAGGCCCCGCCACTAATTCGCAGCATGTCTGGGTGGGATCGCCCCGGACATCTACGAGTGATGTCATCTACGCCCTCGCCGATCCTTTGTGAAGATAGTTGCAGAACCGGGTACAGGAGTACCCGGCAGGTAAAACGTCAAGTGCACCAACGGTACCATTCTCACTCCGGGACACGGTGGCTGCGCAGTCACACACATATACACCCACTGACTCACTTGAAGGGGGGGTGGGGAATGTACTCCAAGGGGGAGCTGGACATGGGGTGGTATCACCCGGTGGAGGGAGAGGGAGAGTGAGCGTTCCAAGGACGCTGGTAGTAGTGTCTCCTCTAGAGAGGGGCACCTGTGATTATGTTATTGGTTGCATAAGTAAAACATCTTGGTTACGGTATTGCTGGGCGTGTGTGTGTTCATGTACATAAGTTCCTGCGAAGACCCACTTCCCCTAGGGCGGAAGCTATCGCAGGTTGAGGCGCTGCACCAAGGCATAGGAATTGTGAGCACCCCAGTCTCTCCGTGGCGGAGGCTTAGGCCCTGTGAGCCTACAGGTTATACAGCACATGGTAGTGGTCTGTGTTCGATAGGAACCAGGGCTACAGATGTAAGAAACCATTTCCTACATTGGCTGAAGATGGTTACAAGCCTGAAAGTTGGCATTTAAAAAGACAATGTAGATTAAAAAAAGAAACAGAAGATGCACCGTAGAGAACGATTTGATGAATCTTATTAAAGCCTATGCGTCAAGTAACTTCTCCACAATTCCTCCATGTGAAACACACCAAATTGCAAGATGACACACATAATACAAATTAAAGCCAAGCCATGGATACATTGAGGTGCGAATTAAAAATAATGTTATTTGTCTCAATTCTGCTCCACAGGTGCATCACTACATGGACCACAACGCTTTAGAAATCTAATCTGAGCCAGCAGCCGGGGATTGATAATAGTATGGAAATGTGACTTTAAAATTACAACAAATACAAATATCTCTTGCGAGCACATTCACATGTCTCAGACAGGTCTGCAGCCCTGCTTTTCACCATTATCTCTTAGCATACAATGCTTCCACTGCATCTAGGGATTCTGGGTAATGACATACAAATGAGCACACAATGTCCACCCTTGCTTCTTATCCATTTTAACTTTAAAATTACAACTGGCTAAAATGTCAGTTTTCTAAAGAAGAGTAATAATTACCTGTCTCTTTTAACCATTAATAAAAACTCTTCATCAGCTCCTATGATCCTTTATAAAATGTCAATGATTATTTAGTCAAATGAACATGAATGAGAAGCTCACCCTAACGTTAGAGTGCAGCTATGATAAATAAAATCAACCAAATGCCTATATTTTTTATGTCTTCCTTTCAACTTTTATTTTCAGCTGACCCCTGAGTTCCAATGGCTATTATCACAGCAGAAGCAATCAGCTTTCTATTTGTGTGTGCGAGGAGACTGATTGCCATACAACACACGAGTAATTAAAAACTGGGGGGTCCAAAGACTCTTAAAATTTTACTAGAATATGCACAAGTGGTGCCTGCAGTCCTATGTATATTCTCTATGTGTGTTCTAACACCTCATCAGCTTCAGATCCGGCCCACCTATTTATTACCAGATTTCCTTCAAGCTTGCAACCATTGTTCCTAAGGACACAGAAATCATTTCAGCTATATCAGCGACTGACCACCATTTATATACACACTTCTTAAGCATTTTTTTTTTCACTTAAAAGATAGACATTTTCTTTTTAATTATGATGCATATTAAGTAAAAGAGAGCAGTTTCTCTGTTGTTACTAACTAATTGGTGCTGTGAAAAACCATATACAATTCTGTACTAATAAGCTCTATGACTTGTTCTCTAAGAACTATTAATGCACATTTGTATGCATATTTTATATTTAGAGTCAACACATCACATTATAACACAATAAATGTGTTTTCAGATGATAGAGAAGGAAATCCCTGACACGGAGGATAATAAATATATTAGTGCTGTGCATGTGCATTCTAAGTCACGCTTTGGGGCCTATGCAGAGAGCAGCAAATTTTAAAATTGGCGAATTTATTAATAAGTAGCTTTTTTGGAGAGTTTTAATCTCCATATGCAGAAAAGTGCGAATTCTGCTATGTTTAACATGGATGCGTGTGGCGAGTTTAAATTGGCGAGATGCGCGCTTCAGAAATGTGTTAAAACAAATTCGCGGCTTTTTTTTCCCTTTGCAATGGCCGCGAGCGGCAGTTTTTTCTGGCGAGTTAAAACTGAGACAATCGCGCCATTTTATTGGCGCGAACAGCCGCTAGATGCCGTTCGCGCCTTTCTGCATACGGATATTTTTAAAACTGGCGAGATTGAGGTTGTCATGTGAGTGTGACGAAAAGGGTTTGGGCAAGTGCTGAAGTAATGTCACCACGTTGACTCTCTTTTTAATAAATCCCTTGTTTATACACAGATTTATGCTATGGAGCTCACACTTCTTTTTGTTTTCTGTCTGTAGGTAATTTGTGGTTGGCTAGCAACTCAAGAAGCTGCAGTGTGCTCCAAAGGATCTGCTTACTTAGAATTAGATTTTCATCTCTTTCCTACCATCTTGTGGAACTGTTTGTAATCTATTGACATTAATTTTTTATTTTTCATTGTATATTGCTATCACTAAGAATTGATATATATATTATTTGTATTTCACTTTTTTCACTACTGATATAATAATATTATTCACATTCACCTCATCACTATTTATATTTTCACATCATCCAACTAATTTAGCGCTACTATTTATTTGTTTTATTTCATCACGTTTTAAGTTATGGTGGGTTATAAAGGCAACAAGAAATCTCCACCGTATTGCATATAGCAAATAAAAAGATCACCTGTGAGCACATTCACATGTCTTAGGCAGGTCTGCAACCCTGCCTTTCACCATTATCCCCAGCATACAGTGCTTCCACTGCAGCAAGGGATTCTGGGAAATGACATGCAAATGAGCATAAATAAATAAATCATTATTACATATACAGTATAATATATATATATTATATAGCAACTGTAAATATTCCTGTATATTCATTTGCATGTCTTAGACAGGTATGCAACTCTGTCTTTCACCATTATCACCCAGCACACAGCACTTCCACTGCAGCAATGGATTCTGGGAAATGACATGCAATTGAGCACACAGTGCCACCTTTTATCTCATGCTCACATTACATGAACAACCCTTAGCCAATGCATGCTGCTTTAAACACAGCTTTTAAGCAAGGGCTTGGGAGATGCAAAGTCAGTAAACCCACTCACAGACATGTTTCAACCTTGATGGGTATCATCAGTGTGAGGTTGGCTGCTGACATTTGCTCAGATGAGATTAAAGAGTAGGTAATCACCACATTTATTAAGGTTATGGTGGGTAAAAAAAGTGACTAAAACCCTCCACAGTAAAGCATAAAGCAACTGTAAATATTCCTGTATATTCATTTGCATGTCTTAGACAGGTCTGCAACCCTGTCTTTCACCATTATCACCCAGCAAACAGCACTTCCACTGCAGCAAGGGATTCTGGGAAATGACATGCAAATGAGCATATATATATATATATATATATATATATATATATATATATATATATATATATATATATATATATATATATATATTTTATATATATATATGATCTGATTGGTTCACAGCACTATATATATATATAATCAAAAAATAAATAGATGATACCGTTCTGTGGCTAACGAAATGCTTTTAATTGTGCGAGCTTTCGAGATACACTGAAAGCTCGCACAAATAAAAGCATTTTGTTAGCCACAGAACGGTATCATCTATTTATTTTTTGATTATTGAAGCACAGCTAACACGGTACTGATACCTCTACATATATATATATATATATATAAAGCAGGAAATAGCCGTGTTAGTCCAGTTGCGATAGTGCAGAATAAATGAGTTCTCCAGTATTCGGTGATACCTTTTTTATTGGACTAACAATTTATGTCATAGGACAAGCTTTCGAGTATATATATAAAACACCACCGGAGAAGAGATCAATGTGTCTCGAAAGCTCGCACAAATAAAAGCATTTCGTTAGCCACAGAACGATATCATCTATTGGTTTTTTTATTTTGCAAACCCCAATTACACAAACACTGTTGAGAGCAATGACTGATTAATACTTGGAAAAAACAGTCTTTTCACAGCTCATGCAGCATTCAAATGCATATTATACATTATTTCACCAATTTTTAATGTTGTATAATATGCATTTGATGGCTGAATGATAGGACTGGTTATTCCTTGTGAATTTTAATGAATCTGCACAAATTAAAACCGACCAAATCCATCTGCAGATTTTATACCGTGAAACTAATTTGGGGGGGGGGAATGTGAAAAAATACGGGAACGGATTTAGGCTGATTCACCCATCTCTAGACCTATGTCGTTTTTCAACCGCATCTACAATGTCATGATGTAACTATGTACCTATGTAACTATATGACTATGTATACAGTATGTCCCATTATGCCATTCGCAAAGCTTTCTAAAGTAGGAATTTCCTTGTGATTATGTTTATTTATAATGCTCTTTTCTACATTGCATATATGAGTTAAAATGTTGAAATATGTGTATATTCCCCTGTAGCATGCTGGGTAGTGTACCTGGCTGACATTATAACATGACATCATTATAGAAACAGAAGGTATGTTATGATTTACTTCATATCCAAAACAGTTTTTGCTTTCTTTAAGAAGACATGGTAACTAGAACTTGTCATAGTAATTGTTTTCACTACTTGCAGCAAGTCATTTTGGTGTGAATAAGTACTTTTAATGTAATCCACATGTAATTAAAAAGATGGATGCCTGAGTGGATTAGAACACAACATGTAGCTCTTTAGCTTTACAATTAAATTACACCTTTAGACCTTGTGAATAATGGCTGTGGAGTAAAATCCTTCTCAATACTTTAGCATTTGTTGACCTTAAATAGTTAATCAGTTAGATGGATTTCCCAATGGAGTTGGACTAATTAACACTTCAACCCCATTCACAAGGACTGGAGTGGCAAGAAAACTAAAACAAAGGACGAGTGTGAATGAGAAAAAGAACACTTATAGATATGTGTCCTCCAGATGTTGATCTTGTAAAGACCTAATTGTTTGTATCTACATTTCTAGGAAAAGTGTACCCATTTCAAGGCAAAAATAAGTAGACAAATAAAAATACAAGCATATAGTCGAAAATGTATTAAAGGTACAGTTCAACTTGACTAGTCATTAAAATGTGAATTATTATTATTTATTTTATATAACATAACCATTTACAATGTACATCATTAGAACACAGACCTTAATATAAAGTTAAGGGAAGAAATTATCTTTCTTTCGGTCAAGTGAATGGAGTTTATCAGTATCATATTGATGCCAGAACTCCCCCCACAATTCATTAATCTGTGAAGTCTTATTTATGTGAATGAAACATTAGAATATTCTATTCCCATAAATGGTGATCACATTTTCCCTGACATCCACTTCACAGACGACCACTTCACAGTATACTGAATACGGCTCTTTGTCCAATGACATCTCTTTCTATCCTGAAGCACCTTTCCCTTGTGACTCATGCCTTCTCTCCTTTACAATCTCCCTTTCTAGTAGCTATATTAGTCACAGAGTAGTGTAGGCTCATCAGATGGGATATCTTTTAATGGACCACCAATGGAGGTTTTAATAGATTTATAATGTTGAAACACAAAGCAAAGAAGTTGAGGTATTTAAGCTTTGTACACTCCGGAGTTGATACATGAAGAACTTCTTATTTATCCATTTCAATAGAATGTAAACTATGGGAAATGTAATAAGGTGGAAGGAATCCCACACACACTAAAATATGTTCTTTACAAAGTCAAGATTTGTTTTAGAACTAGGGGAAAAAATGGAAATATACTGGAGGATTTCATCTAAGATTTAAAGGGACAGTCTCATATAACAAGTCAAACAAGACATTTTCACTGAACAACTTACCTGTGAATCAGCTTTTTTTAATATAAATATTCAATCATCTTTAAAAGTAACAGATTTACCTCTTTGAATCATGTTATGGTTTTTCTTTTCTCTTGGTCTGCTGAATTCAAGCTTATCTACTAATGTTTATTTGTTTGACTAATGATGGTTTCATAATTGCTATACAAAGGATAAAATAGAAATTCACTGAGGACTCAGAAACAATCCGATCAACAAATGGCATTATATAAAGATTGTAAAAACCTTTCAAATCTTTGATTCCAAAGATGTTAAAGGATTAAAAAATATGTGAAATTATTTACACATGCCACTGTTCTTAGTTCACCTTTATCCCAGGAAGTACCATCCTTTTAACACCCTCAGTATTGATTGGGACTTCTCAGAGGGCTGCGAAGTCCCCATTTGTAACCCCCTTTGACACTAAACGGTTTAAAGAATCAACAAATAGCAGTTTTACAGTACTTAGGGAAACAAATTACAGTGATTATAAACAGGTAACCTGAGATCTAGGTAGAATTTGAATATTTTTAACTATTCCCTTTTGTGTAACATTATTGTACAGATGTAGCAGACATTATTGCTCCCACTTTCATGTTGGAGCGGAACACTCGCAACACGCCAGTGGTCGCAGGCACCATTGTTTCGTAATTAGACAAAGGGGTGGACTAATCTGCCTTTGCACACACAATGATGCCTGCTACATCTGTATGTAATCAGGGCCTGGTTCTCTGACAGCAAGCATGTGAACCAAGAAGGTTTTAATTTCTAGAGAAACCTAAACGAATGTTACTTTATGAATGATTACATTTGTCAAAAGTACACATCTTTATGAGCATGCAATTTTAACAATGTTTTTGATTTTTTGAGCGATTTGAAAAAAATTATAGCAGAGCCTGAAAATCTCCTAGTTATTTGCATTCAAAACTCAATTAATACATAGTCATTTGTTGTCTTTTGAATAAGCAAATTAAAGAAACATTTGAGAATTGTTGTATAGTAGATATTCACACAGCTTTACTTACTACCAGCACGCAGTCCCCTTTAGAGAAAATATACTAGTGAAATGAGGTTGACTAAACGATAGTAATTTACTTACATTTATTTTGATCAAAGAAAGACAAAATAATACACATTTAGATGCACACTATAGTGGGATACAAAATAGTTTTATATTAATGACAGTTCAGCAGAGTTTATCACATGTGGTTGCACTTTGAACCAATAGAAAAAAAGATTACAAGAAAAGATAGTGTGTGTATGAGATAAATCTTTTATATAACAGGAATACATTGTAGCATTCTCCATATAGCACACATCAGAATATATATTCTCCTTTTGATAGAATTAAAATCTCATAGATGTTTGAATGTGTAATAGCTTCCAGACACTTTGTGTAATGCCAGATCTAGTGGAGTGCCTTAAGTCCATAATCATATGTTCTTAGTCATCAGTGCTGTGAACCTTCTCCTGTTTCCAAACATTTATTTCTGGTCCTGTAATAATAAACATCATCCATTTATAAAAGGTAATGTTTAAAAAGTCTAATTTTGAGTGTTCTCAGTTCACTGGCTAATAATTCTCACATGTCCAGCATTTCATGTACAATTTGTCTTATTACTGGAATCCTAATATGACACCCCAAGGATAGACTAATTTAAGAAGTACGTGGAGAAATCTGAAACATTTTATAAGCCACATAAAATTGCTGAAAATTCAAAATGTGGTCCTGCTTGACTTAATTCAATTTCTGGTTTGTATCAGCTGTGCTTTGTTATACTGTAAAACTTTTCAATAGTGTTTAATATAAAGCAATTTAACACATCATAATAAGGGGGAGGCTCTAAGGGCCTCATTCTAGTAGCTTCAATAATCAACTCATCGATGATTTTGAGCAGCTACTGTATCGCAAAATGTTGCTAGGTAGCTATTCAGAAAGCCTCGATTAGTTGGTTAAATCGTGCGGGGAAGGACCTTTTTGACGATTTCTTGCCTCTGGCCAAACACCGCGCGAGAGCTGCAAAATATTTGAAAATCGCATTTTTATTGAAATCACGCTGTTTTATTAGCTCCCATGAGATAATCAGAGTTCTGGAAGTGCGTATTTATCAAAGATGCCTCACGCCAGTCCAAGGGTGGTGGAATGGGATCTGCATTTTCCCTGCCACGGATTGATGCTGGGGGTCTCTGGAGCTGATACACATTAATATCAGCACCGAGACCTCCGGCATCAATACGATCCAATAAAAATGCATTCACAGGCAGCTTAATTCTCTTAGCTGCTAAGACAATGAAGGGATTAACTATCAGTACCATGTTTATTGTGGGTAGCGGAAGTGGGTGAAGGTGGTATTTGGCCCATGGTGGTTTTTTTTAGGCCTTGCGGGGGGAGGGGGGTTGTGCGGGGAGTTAGCCCCCTCATTACTTTAGCGATTAAGGTAATGAAGGGGTTATCCCCTACCGCTACCCACCCGGTAGGTATAAACACCTATCGGGGGCCAAATACCACCTTCACCCATCCCCGCTACTGACAATAAACATAAAAACACAATACAAACACAAAACAAACACAATACACCCATTCATTGCCAGTGTGGTTACTTATTCTCTCAATGGGAGCAAAGATAACCCAAAGGCAAGGAATGTGCAACCCCTCTACCCACAAAACCCCTAAAATTAAAGTACAATGTAGCCAGGTCCCTTCTGGCTCCCCGGACCTCCGTTCGTAGGCTCCTTACCTCCGACAGCATCAGAGCAGCTGCAGGGGCGATCGCGTCGCTGGGGGCACCGGCGACATCAGTTACAGGACGTCGCCATATTTTCCGTGTCTGCGCATGCGCGGAGGCTTGCTCCTGCGCAGAAGCGACTTGGCGGCCATGTTAGGGTTGGAAATAGGCTCCCTCATGCGCAGAACCCATTTCAGGAGCGCAGGTACTGCCCACAGTTGTGCAGGCTCAGTGGAGAGTAGCGGCAGCCATTACACACTTGCGCATGCGCAGTGCAGATCGCGCACGTGGTCTCAAGGTTAAAGAGGGCCATGGAGGACTACAGCTCCCCAGAGTGCTAAAGGGAAGGTAGGTCACTGACGCCAGGGAGCTAATAGTGATCTAGGATTCCTTTGGCTGACAGGATGTTGTCATCAGGCAGAGACCATGCAGTTTAGTTTGAGCTGGGACACAGACAGGGGTGGGTGGGTATGTGCAGGGAGCAAGTGGCTCCTGCACTAGGCCAGACATCCCCCTTAGGCCCCTGCTAGGCCCTACTCACTTCAGCTTGTGGTTGCTGCAGGGACTCCCCTTAGGATAGAGACAGGGTTCTGTAGAAACTAGACAAGTGAGGGTCCAGCCAGGAAGCGAGGATATCACTGCATCAGTTGTTAAGGTGAATCATCCTCTGCAGTGTCAGAGGCAGAGACATTCTAAGGTGGATCACTCCATGCGGGAGCCACGCCACGCAGAGATGGATCACGATGGGGGATCACCCTTCTGGATCAAGGGATCGCAAGTCCAGCTCATCTGTGCATCCGGGAGTGGACACACCCGGCAGGTATCTGCAAACATACACCAAGTGCACCAACCCTCATCTCAACTTTGTGGGCAGCGCTGTTCCACACTTGGGTGGGAGGGGGACTCTTGGGACACTTGGGACTCTGGGATATATGGTGTGGGATTTCAGCTTATGAGGTCCATTGTTACAGGGGTGACACTATTGGGATGTATTTATGTTATGGTTATTTGTCCTGAGTTATCATTTACATATAGTAATCTGTTTTATATATAACCTGGTTTATTGGTTATTATATATGGGTACTGTGTTAGAGGTCATTCTACCCTTAGAACCCTACACAGGTGGAGGCGCTTTATATATAGTTACATAGTTACATAGTAGATGAGGTTGAAAAAAGACATAGGTCCATCAAGTTCAACCTATGCTAAATTTAGACAACAGATACTTTATCCTATATCTATACTTACTTATTGATCCAGAGGAAGGCAAACAAAAAAACCCCATTAAGGGGAAACATTAATTCCTTCCTGACTCCAAGAATTGGCAATCGGATTAATCCCTGGATCAACATCCTTCAAATGTATACTTATTTGGTATATCCCTGTATACCTTTCCCATCTAAAAAGATGTCCTTTTTTTGAACAAATCTCATTGTATCTGCCATCACAGTCTCCATGGGTAATGAATTCCACATTTTAACTGCCCTTACTGTAAAGAACCCTTTCCTTTGTTGCTGGTGAAATTTCCTTTCCTCCAAACTTAAGGGATGGCCCCGAGTCCTTAGTACTGCCCGTGGGATGAATAGTTCTTTTGAAAGCTCCTTGTATTGTCCCTGAATATATTTGTATATAGTTATCATATCCCCTCTTAGACGCCTCTTTTCTAATGTAAATAAATCTAATTTAGCTAGCCTCTCCTCAGAAGTTAGATTGTCCATCCCCTTTATTAATTTTGTGGCTCCTCTGCACTCTCTCTAGTTCCATAATGTCTTTTCTTAGGATTGGTGCCCAAAATTGTACTCCATATTTAAGGTGTGGTCTTACTAGTGCTTTGTAAAGGGGCATAATTATGTTTACTTCCCTTCCATCCATTGCCCGTTTGATGAAAGATATGATCTTGTTTGCCTTTGCAGCTACTGCATGACATTGGGCACTATTGCTAAGCCTGCAGTCTACAAGCACTCCTAAATCCTTCTCCATCAAGGATTCCCCCAATATATCTCCATTTAATTTGTAAGTCGCCTTTTTATTCTTGCATCCCAAATGCATAACCTTACATTTATCTGTATTAAACCTCATTTGCCATTTACCTGCCCACGTTTCCAGTCTCTACAAGTCCTTCTGAAGAGAAATTACATCCTGCTCTGATTCTATTACCTTACACAATTTAGTATCATCAGCAAAGATGGAGACTTTGCTCTCGATCCCAACCTCAAGGTCATTAATAAACAAGTTAAAAAGCAGGGGTCCCAGTACAGATCCCTGAGGTACTCCACTCACGACTTTAGCCCAACCTGAAAAAGTTCCATTTATGACAACCCTCTGTTGTCTGTCCTTTAACCAGTTTTCAATCCAGGTGCATATATTATTACTGAGTCCAATTTTCTTTATTTTGTACAACAACCTCTTGTGTGAAACCGTATCAAAAGCCTTTGTAAATCTAAGTAGACCACATCAACTGCATTACCCTGGTCTAAATTGCTACTTACCTCCTCAAAGAAACAAATAAGGTTAGTTTGGAAAGATCTATCATTCATAAATCCATGCTGACTATTACTAATAATTTTGTTTTCCATTAGGTATTCCTGAATATTATCCCGTATTAAACCTTCAAGTAGTTTCCCTACTATTGAAGTCAGGCTTATAGGTCTGTAATTTCCCGGTTGTGATCTAGCTCCCTTTTTAAATATAGGCACCAAATCTGCTTTACGCCAATCTTGTGGGTATAGTTCCAGAGGATACACCACAGGCTCACACTGGCGGAGGTTCATGCCTCCTGTGAACCTGACAGGTAAAGCACCACACCTGGTAATACATATAGATTCCCCTCACATGCACTCTATCTGTGATTGGGGGGGGGGAGTGTGTTACATTTAGAGGCGCTGCTGAGATCAGACCTGGGGTGCCCAATAGCTGCAGAGTACCCAAAAGTGCATCAATCCATGAGGGCCATACTTGGGCCTGCCAAGATAAGGTAGTGCCTAATCACGTGGTGGTAGTAGGGAACGTTCCCACTCATGTGGATGGGATTGAAATTTGGGAGCCCCTAAAGGAACTCCTGGGCCTAGACCAAGGGTGGAAGCAGATGGAACAAAGGTTTGACATCACTGCACAGTGGAGTAGCCTATGGATAGTGGCGGGTCAGGAATTATGCCAGGAAAATGCCCCTTGGACTTTATCAGCCCCAGGTGCCCTACCAGAAGGCTATCCCGTTGTATATGCAGAAAGTCATAGCGTAGTTAATGGAACTGTGCACAAAATGGAGGCTTCCTCATCATGGAATGCCAACAGTGAGTCACACCTAAAATGGTGTCTCCATCTAGTCAGGAGAGTGCACGTGCTGCTGACCACCAGTCTGCACAGAAAATTGTTGCAGAAATCTGTCCGGGTTTGGCGCGAAAACCAGAGCCCCACCCCTGCGATGTGAGTGGCTCAGTGCAGAGTCAGAAACACTCCTTGATAGAGTGTGCCGCCCCTCCTCTAAATTTCACTAGGGAGAGTGAGCACAGTGAACTGCCATCAGCAACTTCTGTTCCCCATAAGGAAGGAAAAGGATGCAGCAATCCACACACTAAGTTACCAGGGGCATGGCAAGCAAGAGGAGTAAGTTATCCATTTCTTTTGTGCCCGTGTCTACATGAAGTAAGGTCAGGCGATATAGACTTTGCCCACTACTCATTGCCTAAAGGGTTCCTGGAATTATCCACTGACGGGATCACCAGCTTGAGGTGCTTGGGCCCTGATTGTGTATTCCTACTAAAATAACTTGTTTGGGGGGCTATTTTCTTTGTGAATGGAGCAAACCATCTTCTGTCTAGCCCTCTACTGCCTACGCTTGAGGAATTCCAAGCCCCAATGATAGAGACAGTTCCATATCCAGTTTCAGACTCGTTTCCAAAGCCGGAACCACAGATGATGGAACCACAGATGATGGAAACAATGAAGGGTAAGGTAACTGCCCAGGGAGAATGGGGATCGCTACCACTGGTATATTGACACCTGTGAATGCGAGGTGACCAAACGTTGTTCCCCTGCGGAGGTGTCCCTACCCCCATCTTCTTCTACTGTTGACAGTAGTCAATGACCCATGGTGATGCGCCAACCGGCGAACCACTCAAGTGAAGCTGCGAACAAAGAGCTAAGTACCCCATCTGCTGCAGACCGTGCTGTGGGCCCTACATCGGTCCTAGGCTTGGAACCAGTACATACCAACCAAAAGGGTATGTTGACTGCCCCAGAGGTGTCGAGTGTGAGTTCCCAGGTGACCGCGGAGCATGGTGGCTCCTTAAGCATGATTACCAGGGCGATTGGCTCGCCCCGGCATCGCGTCCTATCGGAGGTGTCCCCCTTAGAAGATCGCTACCAGGTGGTTTGAGTGGACCAGTGCCCACCGCCTATCTGCCAGGCAAAGAGAAAAGTCAGCCCCATCGTGATGTGCAGTGCAGCAGAGATGGTACCTGACAGCGTTCCAGATGAACTGATACCCGTCAGCAACCAGCGGAGTGGTGAGGCACCAACTCTTTACTCCCTGCAGGATGCGATGGAGGTATCCGGTGAAGAGGCCCTGCTCGGCGCTTACTTACACGCAAAGGACCACCAAGCTCATCAGTCTCAAGACCCAGATCTCGTGATGTATCCAGAAGATGTCCCGTATGAAGCCACTGCTGGAGCGGACAAAGATTGTGCTGTGACCATTTTGGTAATTATCGCCTCTTTCATGCGCAACATGGAACGCTCTATCCACCATGTGGTGGACAGAGGAAAAGGTCAGGGCCTCCCTGTCTATCGCATAAGTGATGCAGATGGCCGGGAAAAGGTCTGGCCAAGAGACACTGTGCTGTTCCTTCCACCAGGGGGAGGAAGTAGTATGGAACCAGTGACTGTTGTACCTGATCGTGATCTCCAAGAGACTACCCAGGTGGAGGCTCACAAAAGTCAAAGTGAGGTACCCTCACACCATCAGTTAGGGGCACCCCACTATGGGCCTCAGCAAACAGCTAACACTCAGCTGGCCTCGGGGTATCAGTGTGGCTGTTGAGTTATGTACCAATTGTGTCCACGTGAATGTGTTAAGTTGTACATAATATGCACTGCATTTTTGTTGTATACACATATGCATTGTGACGCTGTCCTCCAAGCGGGGACGTTGGTATTTCCACCAGGGGGAAAAGGTTTTTTTAGAAGTATTTTAATTCTGGCAGTGCAAGTTCAGCAAACAATTGTTTTGCACCTAAAATACCATGGAAATACATCTATTTGCATATGTAAAGTAACTTATTTTCTAATGTAAATTAGCTTATTTCCCAGGTATCTCAGATGTGTTCACAGGTAAAGTATCTCTCAATGTGGATTATGTATTTGAAGTAGAGATGGGTGAATTTATCAAAATCTGATATGTGCATGGATATCGAAGACAGATTGGGCACTAACATATACTCCGGAAACTACCATTGATTTCTAAAAGCAATAAAATCCATTATGAATGGGAAGGCCCTCAGGAAAGATGGAATTACAACTGAAATATTTAACGAAGCTAGGGAAGAAGTAGACAAAAATCCATGTAAAACCCTTTACTTGCTGCTTGAAGAACATGGACATTTCAGAACATACTAATCAAATTGATTTTTTGCCAGACATTCAGCAATAAATCAGAGAACTCATCAAAGAAAGTAAAAAGGTTGATGTTCAACAAATGTATCAACTCTATAAAGAATGAAATAAATGGAATTGGACTTGAATAAGTCGAAACCAATGTCTACCTTGGCCAGCAATTTTAAACAGATGGGAAGAAGATATTGAAAAAGAGAAACAAATATGTTAAAGGTTCAGAATGCATTCTTAAAATAAGAAAAAGAACAAACCACGACAGCGTACACCAAGTATTTTTTTTTTATAACTTTGATTTTATTAGGTGATCCGGTACATACATAATAACACAATCCATAGGCTCTTGTAAAATCCCCAATTCCTTTTTTCCAGTACATTGAATGAAACGAACGTGACAGACTTGACAAACAAAAAGACATGACTTCAGGGTGTCGGGATGAGGGGAAGGGAGGGGGGGCGTGAGGGGTTCTTGAAGGCGACCTTGTTGACTGATGGACGGAGGCAGCTTTCTTTTTTACCCGTCTTTCCACCGGTTTGTGACGTATTAGGAATGTGCGGGTCTTTATCCCTGCCGCTAGGGTTGGGGTTGGCTCTACCTCACTCAGCTCCCTTTTACCTCAGAGTCCCACTGTCTCTGTGTTGTCATGGATCCATTTGGTCATAGGAGAACGCATTTATACTTATCATTGCAATATTGTGGTGATATCTACCCCCGGGATATCTGTCTGGGCCAGCCACGGTGACCAGACTTTTAGAAAATTTGAGCCGGAGTCGTTAACCAAACTCGTCAACTGTTCCATCCGGCACACAAACCAAATTCTGTTCCTGATTTTGGGTAACATTGGTATATCTGGTTGCTTCCACAATGCTGCGATCTCGCATCTAGTAGCGGTTGCTAATTGTGATATCAATTTATGGGTGGCTTTCGACAGTCCCTGGACCCGTCTGCCTAACAAGAACAGCCAAGGGTCCAGGGGGATCTCCATGCCTACCAACCTTTGCAGCCAGTCCCTGACTTCCGCCCAAATTGGAGCTACTTTCGTGCAGGACCACAGCATGTGGCGCAGATCAGCCCGTTCTCCGCACTGCCTGGGGCACAGCGGCGAATAACCTCTGACAAATTTAGATAATTTTATTGGGGTATAGTACCAGCGCATCAGGACTTTGTATGCGTTCTCCTTTAATGTGGTACAAATAGAGCCCTTAGCTGCTGCCTGCAGGATCCTGTCCCAGTCTTCGTACTCCAGTGTCTCCCCTAAGTCTGTCTCCCATTGTCTCGTGTAGCTAAGTCGGGGTTCGTCTTTTGTCTCGGGGCAGATCACTTCTCTGTACATTCTAGAGGTTAGTCCCCTCGTGTCCGTTGCTCTGGAACTGCTGCTCAAAATGTGTTCTACCCGGCCGAACTGGAGCCTTATTACAAAAAGCCCTAATCTGGAGGTATCTAAAGAATTCTGCATTAGGCATGTTTTTTTCCTCTTTGATGTGGTCAAAAGTTTTGACATGTTGTCTACCTTCCAGATCTTTTAGTCGAAAATACCCCGATTGAATCCACTTTGCAAAGATTGAGCTATCTAGGCCTGGAGCAAAGTCCGGATTACCCCAAATGGGCGTCATCAAGGAGTTTAGCGTTGTGAGAGAACATCTAAATTTGGTAGCCTCCCATATCTTCAAGGAGCTCGAGATGGCCTGCAGCGGAGTCTGAATCCCAGACCAATTTTTCTTGGGTCACCAGATTAGATTCTGCAGCTCAATGGGCGCACAGCAATCTTTCTCCAATGCCACCAATCTCCGGAGACCCGGATCTGTGTGCCACTGTACGATTTGGCTCAATTGGGCTGCTTCATAGTAGGCGAACAAGCAAGGCACCCCCAGCCCTCCTCCCGAGGTCGGCCTCCTCAAGATGTCTTTTTTTATCCTTAGGCCTTTTTTATTCCAGATAAACTTCGCTATCCTAGACTGCAGCGAGAGGATATCATCTTTCAGCAGGGGGGTTGGGAGGGCCTGAAAGAGATATAGCACCTTTGGAAGGAGATTCATTTTCACACTGTGAGTTCTTCCAAACCATGATATGCCGTACTCCTCCCATCTCCTGAGATCCTCTCTCAGAGTCTTGAACAACCTGGGATAATTTGCCTTATATAAGGCTTTGAACTCCCTTGTGATATATAACCCCAGGTATTTGATCATGGAGGGCTGCAAGTTAAAGTTAAAGTTCAATCCAATTAGTTTTTCCATTGGTTTGGACAAATTTATGTTGAGGGCTTCCGATTTAGCCTGATTAATTTTGAACCCTGATATTTGCTTAAATTTCCCCAATATTGCAAAAACATTGGGCAGGGAGGTGAGAGGTCTGGACAATGTCAGGATCACATCATCTGCATATAGCGCCACTTTATGGGTCTGTTCTTTTAGTGTTATTCCTGATACATCTGGGCATAATCTCAGATGTGCCGCCAAGGGTTCAATACAAAGGGCAAACAGCAAGGGGGACAGCGGGCAACCCTGCCTCGTGCCACTGCGGATTTGAAATTGTTCTGAAGGGAAACCCTGATGCCTCACCCTCACCGCTGGCCCCTCATACAGTGCCATAATGGCTCCCAGAATATGTCCCTCAAAGCCAAATGCCTCCAGCGTCCCCCTTAGATAGGGCCAATCAATCCTATCGAAGGCTTTTTCTGCATCCAGACTAAGTACCATTGATGGGATATTGTGCTTTTGGGCCAAATCAATCAGATCAATTACTCGTCTGGTATTGTCTGCTGCTTGCCTTCCTCCAATGAACCCGACCTGATCTGGATGAATTAACCTGGGGAGGACGTTACCCACTCTGTTAGCTATAAGTTTTGAGAATTTTTTTATATCAGTATTGATCAAAGAGATGGGCTGGAACTATTACAGTCTGCCGGGTCCTTTCCTGGTTTATAGATCAGGGAGATGGACGCCTGAAGCATCTGTACTTGGAACAAGGCCCCCTGCAATATATGGCGCTAATATTTTCAGATATTGTTTATAATAAAGGTTTGAGAAGCCATCTGGTCCTGGTGCCTTGGCGGGCTTGAGGGACTTTACCACTGCCGTTAACTCTTCTAAAGAGAAGTCAGTCTGCAGAGCCACATTCTCCGCCCTGCCCAATGTTGGCAACTTTGCCCCTGTTAGAAATTCCCGCAGATTGTCCCTCGTTTTCTGATTGTGTATGACCTTAACCCCATCATACAGCGCCTCATAGTAGGATTTGAATTCCTCTACGATCCGCTTAGGATTCGAGGTAAGCTCTCCCCCCTGCATACGAATCGATTGAATCTGGTAATTTGGGGCTTTATTTCTTAGTTTATTAGCTAGAAGGGTGTCCGGCTTATTCGCCTTCTCAAAAAACCTGTGTTTAGTCCAACTCAGCTCCTTTTCTGCCTGGGAGGCTAAACGGATGTTTAACTGATGTTTGATATCTAAAATCTCATTCAGGGTACCGTCTTGTTTTAACGTTTTATGAGTTGCAGTGAGGGTTGCCAATTTCTCCTGTAACTCCTTGATCTGGCGATCCTGGTCCCTGCGGCGCCTAGCCTCTAGACTTTCAGGGATCCCCTGAAGGTCGCCTTATGGGCCTCCCACAACGTGGATTGTGATGACACGCTACCCTCGTTCTCTGTAAAATACTCCTTGATTTTGTCTCCTACCTCCTTTGCTATGGCTGGGATCTTTAGTAACAGCTCATTTAGTCTCCAGTTTGCTCCCGGTCTATCCAGTAAATTTAGCCTGCACCTCAGCTCAATTGGTGCGTGGTCTGACCACGAAATGTCATGTATCCCCGTATGGGAGACCACTGGAACCAGTCTATTGGATACAAGGAAGTAATCTATCCGGCTGTATCGGTTGTGGGGGTGGGAGAAAAACGTGAAGTCCTTAACCTTTTGATGTTGCTCTCTCCAAATATCTACTAGTTGACAGTCTCGTAGTCCCTGTGTGATGTTTAGTACGTCCTGTCTGTGGGGGAGGTTAGATGCTGTACACCTATCCATGTTGGGGTTTAACGTTCTGTTGAGGTCTCCAGCTATGATTATGCTTCCCCTCGCTTCTCTGTGTACCCTCTGGAAGAACATGGAAAAAAACTCCGCGCCATCTCGCATGGGGCGTATATAGACACTAATGTAAGGGGCTGGCCCTGTATGGATCCTACCAGAATGAGGAACCGTCCCTCCTTGTCTGTCAGTTTCTTTTCTACCTGGAATGCTAGTCTGTTGTGTATTGCTATAGCTACCCCTCTCTTCTTTTCTGTCGCTGAGGCTAAGTATACTGATTTGAAATCTTTATCTAAGAATTTTGGAAAACTGCCTGTGGAGAAGTGGGTTTCTTGGAGAAAGAGAATATCAGTGTGATGATGTTTGTAATCTCTAAAGGCCAACTTTTAGCTGGGCTATTAAAGCCTTTGACATTGTGCGATATACACCTGATCTCGTTATTCATCTTGCTTTATTGCCCTGACTTTAATGCTGTTTTCTTCGGCTGTTTTGCCCATTTCTGACGGCCTCCTCTTCCGGCCTCCGGCCTCTCTGTCTTCTTTGTCGCTTGGCTCGCTCTCCCTGGGAGGGGGGGGGGAGGATGGGGTAGGATTGGGCCAGACACATAAGGAAAAACCAAGAAGAAAGACAAAGGGGAAAACAAAACATGAATACAAAAATTTACTGAACAGTGATAACTTGTCGTCGACTACGGGGCCTCCCCGTCCCATAGCCAAGTCCAGCGCCTTTGGGATGACAACTCCCGTGGTCCCCCGACCACAACCCTCCCTTGTCTCCCAGAGGACTTTATCGGAGTCCCGGGGGTCCTTCCACCCGTGGCCCCGATCGAGACCCATGCCAACTCCGGGGTATGTGTCTCCTCCCTCACCCCGTTCCCACACACTGTCTGCACCCCTATTACTGTATCAACTACCCATTTAACTTTTATTTTCCACAACTTGCCTGTGTTGACCCTTGGGAGACTGTCTGCTTCCACGTGTCTATTATTGCTGAAAATCCCCCCTTCAAGACTACTGCTAGATCATTTCTTATATGATCTCCCCGCTTGGTGTGCCTCCGGTCCCGTCCTCTTTCTTCGCCCCCCCCCCCTGTCCCCCAGGCCTGAGGGACGTGTCCCTGTCGTCTTCCAGGGGCCCTCTCCTTTAACTGACTCCGCACCTTTCCGCTCGTGTCTGCTACTCAGACCGATTCCTGCTCACTCGTCACCTACTCATTTCAATCCTCCGACTATATCTACGGCCCTTTGGTAGGCTCACCCATGCCCTCTAGCTTCCTCCTCCCCGCCCGCTAGCTTCCTCCCCCCCGCCCTCCAGCTTCCTCCAACGATCTCCTCCCTCCACTTCATCCTACCACCTCCCCCCAGCCTGTCCTTACTTCCCTCCCCTCTCTCCTGCTTCTGTGGCCCTTATCCCTATTTTCCCTCCTTCCTACCCCTCCGACTCCTCCAGCTTTTCCACTAACCTACTTGCGCCACCTCCCTACCCCTCTTCTCCCTCCCTCTGTCCTTTTCTGTGCCGGTCTCTATATTTGTCCCCGCATCCGGCATATCTCGAGCCCCCAGCAGGGGGCCTTCCGCTCTCTCTCGGCGCTCTCTGATGTGTCCCTGATTGCTTGTGCCTGGACCTGCCTCCTCCAAGATGGCGCCCCCTTGCTCATCCCGCGGTGATGATGACTTCCGGTTTCCAGCAGCCGCCATTTTGGGGCTGCTTCTGCTGCGAGGAGGCTGGAGCGCGCGCTCTCCTCACGCCTTTTCACCACTTCCGGGTCCTGCGTCTCAAGCTGGATCTAGCGAGGCGCCATCCTGTCCGCCATCTTCCTTCCATGACTTAGAAGCAGATCCAAGGTAAGTTTTAGCTCTTTTTTCCTCACAGGAACTGCCATCAGATCCATAGTTTGTTTAAGGTTCTCCACGGCATAGTCGGGGGCTGTGTGTTCTTTATATCCATATGTAGGGACCTTGTGAGCCACACATCTTCTTGTTCTCGCTGGGCAACAAACTTTACAGGAGAGGCAAATTTTAAACAGTGTAACTTTTATTAACTAGACGTCCTATTGAGAACTCTGTGCCAGTCTCTTATTTCTTGCCTCCCTAGGCTTTGGAAGTGCCCGCGCTGTTACTCCATTCTGGCTCCAGCGACTCCTCCCTCTCAGTTTCCTCCACGGGGGCACCCTTCAAGCCTAGCTTGGCCAGGAACGCTGGACCCTCTGTCGGCTCCTTCATTATGATGGGCCTCCCGTTCCTCGCCACCATCAATCCGAACGGGAAGGTCCACTTATATCTAATGTTCTGGTCTCGTTAGACCTTTATGATTGGCAACAGGTTACAGCGTCTAGCGAGGGTAACCGGGGACAGATCTTGAAAGATCATCAGCTTGTTTCCCTCGAACTCCACCGTTGTAAGGGCCTTGGTTTGGCATAACACTTCCTCCCTGGGGGTATAATAATGCAGCCTAATGATAATGTCCCGGGGCTGCTCTGTTCGCATTGGCTGGGAGCGGAGGGCTCTGTGACACCGGTCCATTGCTCGTGCCTCCGTAGTGCATTCCGGGAGTAGGGACTCTAGCCATCTTGCGACGAACTCTTCGCAGTCTCCCACCTCCTCAGAGACACCCCGTATGCGGATGTTATTTCACCGCTCCCGGTTCTCCGCGTCCTCCTGGCAGTCCTTCAGCTCGTCAATCTGCCGCTGCAGCTCCCCTGACTTTTTTTCTGTTTTTTTCACCATCTTTATGGTTTGATCTACTTTTGTCTCCAGGGCATCTATACGTGACCCTAGTTTGCTGATCTCTCTCTTAACCTCTTTTATTTCTGCCTGTAAGAGAGACTTCAGATCATTATACAGTCTCTCCAAGTCACATCTTCGTACAGGTAATAGAGCTTGGTTGCAGGCCCCATCTTCATCTCCTTCCTGCTCGGTATCCGTGTTCGGATTTGAAGCCGGCGCCATTTCTCCCGCCGCGCTGCCTGATCCCGCTCCACCGAAGTAGTCTCTGACATCTGCTAGTTTCTGCTTTTTTTGACTATCTGTTTTTTTCGGAGCCATCCCTGCAAGCTTGGCTAGTGTTGCTTAACTTTTTTATGGGTTTTCAGTTGATTTTGGGGTGTTTAATACTATCTTTTGTATAAGCGTGGTAAGGAGCTAACTTTTAGACCTCCATACTCGTGGCCGTCGCGGATGCGCCGTACACCAAGTATTTATATATATAGATAGATAGATAGATAGATAGATAGATAGATAGTGGAGATCAGAGGAGCGTCCCACAGTGACAAGGCATGACTCTGACTCTTGGATGAGCCAGTCACATCGCGGGGTGGTGTCCTGGTTTTCGCGCCATAGGCGGATCCCAAGTCCCCGGGAGTAGGGTGCACCCAATAGCATGTGATTCAGCACCCACGCTGAGCACATCCTCGTGACCGTCGGCGGGAAACTGGATGCAATTTTGAAACAGTTCACTTACGGGTTGAACCTGGGCAGTTATGGCAGGCTCCTCGATCTGAAGAGCAGGCATGTCGTCTGCAGCCCCATCCATAATCACAATGTCCTCACTGTCTGCTCCCTCTATTGGACCCAGAAGTCATAAGCAGCACAAAAAGGGCACGTTATGGCTTTCGCGCCACTCCATAATAAAGCGGCAACACTGGTTTCTGCAGTTTGCAACTGGACCACGCGGTCTGGTTTTGGCAGGAACTCATTTCCTGTAGTCTCTGCGACAAATAGATTAGCA
The DNA here is from genome assembly GCF_040206685.1 of Ascaphus truei. Classification (NCBI taxonomy): domain Eukaryota; kingdom Metazoa; phylum Chordata; class Amphibia; order Anura; family Ascaphidae; genus Ascaphus; species Ascaphus truei. The sequence continues at coordinate 29,527,449 of NC_134487.1, forward strand.
GTCTACCAAGAGTAGGTTATACCCCAGGCTAGCAAAGCTCCATATCGATACGCTGTACATGATCTTAGTCCATTACAAGCACTCTGTGACTCCCTGTGCTTTCCCGACTAGTAGCACTGTGGTGGGTCACAGGTTCAGGCACCTGAGTTTGTCCAGGCACCCCTCTGCAGCCCACTGTAACAGCACCTTACGCCACCCAGCTCTAGCACTGACACTGTAGACCCTTTCAGGGATGTTTGGGCCATGTTAACCATCTATCCCCTCCAGACATCCACAGCTAGCAATACACAGGGTGACTCAGAACATCAATAGCCCTCTGCTTCAGCACAGTTTGTCAATTTGGGCAGTCTAAGTCATAGTTTCATGGCGGGGAAAGTGGTCCTTGGTTATAGTATACCGGGGTCCCCTGAACACTATACCTAGCCTCCCTTCTTCTTTAGTACTTGCTCTGGAAGCGTACCTTGTTACTTCATGCTTTGTTTCGCTGAAAGCCTGTCCTTTTATAGATCTCAGCAGAGCCTCCAAATGTAATGGTGTTTCCCCCACCCAATCGCAGATAGGGACCATTACAGGGTGCATGGTCCATATGCTGCTGGCAACAGGACGGCTGAGTCGTCCGCAGATGGTAGTGGGGACACAGGAACAGGCATCTGGGGTTCATCCAAAATAATTCCTATTTGCACTCACCTATACTATTAAATGGTTAGGAAATATTCAATCCCTGGGTGAGAACCCATAACCATTTAGTGATATACAGTAAAAATAGTTTAATAAACAGTTATGCAAAGACAAATACAAATTGTTAAAAGAAACAGGGAGTGGGTGCAGAGAGTGGAGTGCTCAATCTGACCTTATATAGTCAGCACGCAGCTATCAGCAACAAATTCCTATTGGTATATCATATCAGACTAATGCATAACTGTTTATTAAACTATTTTTTACTGTATATTGTGTTCTCACCCAGGGACTGAATCTTTCCTAACCATTTAATAGTATAGGTGAGTGCAAATAGGAATTCTTTTGGGTTTTTCCCTTTAACCCTTCCCTGCCTCGATAGATGTTGTTATTTGCCGTATGCACCTCCTATCTATACGTATATATTTTGTGTACATTTGGTGAGCGGCAATATCCTCTGTTTCAGTATTCTGGGGTTCATACCCCACATATCTCTTTAGGAACTGAAGGTAATCTTCCACGGTAGAACTTATTACCTCTCCCCCCAGTAAGGTCACGCAATAGGCAGGAGGTATATTACAGTACAAACAAGAACAGATGTATTACTACACTTCTGCAGTAACAGTTACTCAGCAGTCTTCTATCGGATAAAGTCTGTCAGATTTACTGGATGATGGTTCCCTGGACCACTTCTACGGGCCAAGGACACCCGCAGCCGTCCTAGCTCTTCCCCACCTCCCTAGCGGAGGCAGGGCTATGGTCCCCACTCACTCTCCCCCGGAGAGAAGAGCACATGGGAAGGCCCCAATCTCATGCTCCCAGTTGTGTGACCTGCCTTCCTCAGAGGGAAGGAACAACCACTAACTTTAGGGCAGTCTTGCCTTTAAATACAGCAAGAAGGTGGGCACCCCGTTGTCCTAGCTACAACAGGATGTACCACCCTCTGCTGTCACTCAAGTGCAGTACCAAAGGTGAATGGGAAAACCCCATACCAACTGCTGGCAAGCTGATAGTACCAGGGTTTACTGCCAGCCCTAGGGCAAAATAGTAGCCAGGGGAGGTACCCCGCTACATGTATTTCAGCAAAACTATGCATTTTGGTGTCTTTTCAATCTTAAACAAACACACAAAATGTATTTATACTGCATACAAGTAAAGAGATTTACTTCAAATATGTGACAGTTTTAATCATGTGATCAGATACACCTGGCATAAAGTGATGTCATATAGAGTGATGTATTTTATGTTGTTTTAAGTTTGATTCTTTCCTTTCTTTCTTTGCTGGCCATGAATCTATTTAAACTATTCTTTTTTTCTTTGGTTTTCAATGTGTGTTTGGATAAAGCCCTCTGAGGCCTAGTGAGTGAGAAGCCTGAAAAGAATCCTTGCATGTATTATCATTGTGCCTCTGAATTAGTACACCAGTACAAATGGGGTTTGTTATTTAGATTGTGAATGTTTTTATATTGTGTTACAATCGTATTTTAAGCAAGCTTGCTTACCTGAAGTCTTACATTAGGTTGTACATTACAGGGTTATACTTGCACACAGCAATTTTGTAATTTATGTAGGAACATTTATGTACATTAATGGCGCTATATAAATAAAGACATACAATACAATACATATATAAGTGAAAAAAACACTTTCCTGGACTTCTATATAGTTTAATGAGTGTCCTGGTAAGGGCATCCTTTTCTGTTCCTTCAGAACCCTGACAGAAAAGACCCCTCAAACCTCACAATCACTCCGATTCCAGCATGAGCAGGGTAGGAAAACATAGAAAAAGCAGATTAGAATCACCTGGAACATTTAGTCTGACCATTTTCCTATCTGTTGTAAAATGTCAGACCCTATTTGGTCATTGGCTTTCTTTTGTATTTAGAATAGCCTTATGTCTATCCCAAGCATATTTCAATTCCCTTACTTTATTAGCCCCTACCAAATCTGTTGGGAGGCAATTTCAGGAATCCACCACACTTCCTCACATTCCCCTTTAGCCTGCCAACCTGCCTCTTCACCTCTTGTTCTAGCACTTATATTTCTCTGAAACATGCTCTTGTACTTTATGGAAACCCTTTATGTACTGTATGTGAAAGTTACATTGCATAACTATTGTTAAATCTGCAACAAAAAAATAAATAAAGACTCCCAGGTCCATTTCCTCCATAGTAGTTGACATTATAGTGTCATTAATCATGTATTCTGTACTCAAAACTTATTTAAAGGATTTCTATAATAACTATATTGACAAGCCTAAGGCATCTTGCAGGTAAAGGGGTACTGCTGGCAGGCTGGTGCTACTCAACAGCTATATTTCCTCATACTGCTGGAGCTGCTGTCCAGAATAGATTTTGGTTCTGATCCTTTTGGGTCTGAAACCAGTACCGCCTTCCTCACAAGGTGCCTTAGGCTTGTCAAAATAGTTATTGTGGCTAGAGATGGGCACATTTTTTTCTACGGATTTTGATCCACAGCAGATTGGACGGTTACTTTGGTCCACGGATTTCAGTTGATCAATCTCAAAGGGAGATTCGCATTTGCTTATTTTTGATTATTATTGCCAATATTCTCAGCGGATTCTGCAATTGTTGATGAATTTGTAGAATCCAATCCACACATTTAGAAATCCGTTGACGGATTTTTAAGAATCCGCCAATGAGTCTCTAAATCCTCGGATTGGATTCTACAAATCCGTCGACGGATTGTATCCAATGGCGATTTGTGATGAAACGGATTTGGGTGGATTCGCCCATCTTTAATTGTGACAGTCCTTTTAGGAAGTTTGGGGCATGAGTAATTTAAATATACTTTGCATATAATATTAGCATATCTTCCAGGTATCTAAGGCGTGCTCCTTTTTAAGCACAGGTTTCTCTCCATATGCTATTTAGAGGGAGGTTTGAGGGAATATATATAGTGTTTGGGACTCTACTAAAATAGGTTCTCTCTCACCATTGGTCACCTTTCCATCCTCTTAATGTTCACTTTGTACCACAAGTCTCTGTTGTCTATCATTCAACCAATATCATTCTTTTAATCACCTTAGAGCCCAATCCCATACATCACAATTTGTTTATCAGCCTTCTATGTGGGAGTGTCAAATGCCTTCCTAAAATCTATGAAATCTACTTCTAAAGCCCCACCCTAAACTATTAACGGAGCCACGTGGTAACAAAAATCACTTAGGTTTGTTTGACATTTGTTTCGTAATAATATTGTTTTTTATAAAAGATTTGTGGACGACTTAATTATTATTTGGCAAGGGGATGTCACTACACTTCACTCTTTTGTTAATTATCTTAACAGTAATAAGTATAATCTTAAATTCAAACTCAATTTTCATTCACATCACATTGAATTTCTGGATCTACAATTGTTTTTTGATATTGATAAATTGATTCAAACGGATGTATATAGGAAATTAAACTCAAGGAATACTTTTCTTAGGGCGGACAGCTGCCATCCATCTCATGTGATCAGAGCCATTCCTAAAGGACAGTTCCTCAGACTGAGAAGGAACTGCTCTACACCTGGTGGTTTTCTTTCCCAGTCTGAGGATCTTGGTAAAAGTTTCTCAGATAGAGGTTATTCTCAATCTCACATTAATGTTGCTTTTGACATTGCCCTCAATACAGAGAGAGCATCATTGTTGCCCACTCGGGATATGGGTGATTCTCGCCTTGGTACTGACACAGAGAAATATGTGAATCTGCACGGTACAAATAGGTCTGCAAAATCCAATAGTAAATGTCCATTAATTATCTCACAGTTTAACAAACAAAGTGGGAATAGTAAATCTATCATTTCCAAACATTGGAACGTATTATCTATGGACCCTGTGCTCAAAAAATACACTGATTCTGGTCCTGCATTTGTGTACCGTAGGGCGAGAACCATCGGATCATATGTTTCCCCAAGTGACATAACTACTTCTAGGATTGATAAATCTTTTATCACCAGGGGTTCTTTCAAATGTGGTTCTTGTAGCGTTTGCAAACATATGAAACCAGCCAAAAGTTTTTTTCAGGATAATTTGCCGCAGTCACATGATGACGACAACAGTCACATTAAGAAATTTTATATATTAATAATTTCATAAATTGTAAAAGTCAATTTGTTGTATACCTTATTACATGTGGCTGCGGCAAAAGATATGTGGGGAGAACGATTAGAGCTCTTAAGGTCAGGATATTAGAGCATCTAAGACATAAGATTACATGACACTAATCATCCTGTTTCTAAGCACTTCTCTGAATGTGGTCACGGGGGTTTCAGGAATTTCTCCTTCCTGGGAATTGAATTAATTAATAATAGGCCTAGAGGAGGTGATCGCATCAATTTATTGAATCGTAGGGCAGCGTATTGGATTTTTATTCTCCAAACGCGCTTCGCTATAGGTTTAAATATTGATTGGCAATTGGCCCATTTTCTATAAGAGATATATCATTGTTTCATTCTCTTTTCAGTTATTACAAATTTTGTTTAATAATTTTTAATATTTGGTTACTTTATATATATTTATCTTTTCAATTTAATACTTTCCCTGTTTTTTCATTTTTTATTTTTCATTTTTTATTTCTTATTTTTATTTTTCATTGTTATTTTTTTCATCATATTTTATATATTTTTTCATCATATTCCGATTATATATTTTTTGACCCTTTTTTTGTTTTTATTACACTCCTTTGTGTTCATTTTACATATATATATAGTGGTTATTATATTTCATTTTATATGTATTTTCATATTTATTCTCCTGTTACTTCAAGCTAAATCAGTATTGTTTTTGTTCTTTATTTCAATTATTTGCTTCTTGTTTTTAAATACTATAATTTTTTTGTATTATATATTTTAATATACTTTGTGGTCATATGCATTTTTAAATATTATTTCTCTCCTGATCGTTTTTGATTAGGTATAAGAGGTTCAGTGGTTTGCTCATTGTTATTGTCTTTTGACATTTCCTTTTTGTCCTACTGTGGTTGCAGTATGTATTGCCTTTACTAACAATGATTCACACTGCCTGCAGGGACAATTTTGCCCTCAGACGGCACCGTGTCGCTCTGCGCATGTGCGATGACGCGCATTGCGTCATGACGTCATCGTGCGCCTGTTTTTGGTACGAATTTGCCTACTTACTACACCATTAGAATTACTGTGTTGCCGTATGCATTGCCCTTATTAACAATGCATCACACTGCCTGCATGGACAGTTTTGCCCTCAGACGGCGCCGGGTCGCTCTGCGCATGCGCGATGACGCGCATTGCGTCATGACGTCATCGTGCGCCCATTTTTTGGCGCGAATCTGCCTGCAGGTAAGAGGGTATTTAATGGATGGTATTACACTATGTTTTATCCTTGAAAAAGAACGCTGTGACGTTCGAAACGCGTTGGATGGGTCGTTTGTCACATTAAAGTACCCTTTTATTCTATTTTTGTTTCTGGGTCCTTCCTGCTCCGTTTTTGGTTGTGCGCTTTGTTTCACCATTTATCCCTGCTCACTACACTATTGGAAGCTGCACAGCCTGCCTACCAGTCCTAGGATTTGTGAGTATTGCTTATTATTCAGGGGAACCTGCCAATGAAACTGATTGTGGGTTGGGCTTGTACCATCTACCACCTGTCTTCTGGAGGATAGTACCCATACAAGTGGTTATTATGTACTACCATTAATACTATTACTCATTCCTTATACCTTGGATGAAGTGGTTTTGGCTTACAATATTCTTTAATTCCTGGCATTGGAGCGCTTTAGCCTATTTTTTCTATCTGGGAACAGTAACAGGCCTGAAAGGGGCCAAATGACTGAGTCAGCGCTCTGAACAGGAAAAGGGAGAAAGGAGAGAAAAGGGATGCATCTGTGTTTGCTGTCTGATAATCATCTATCTGCAATAAAGCCAGTTGTACCCAGCATCATTGTAATTACTGTCTGCTTCCTGCTGTGAAGAAAGATCAAGGTGTCAGCATTGCTCATCCTCTGCCCCTGCAGAGAACCTGTGCTGACTGGAGGCGCTGCACCACTCAGGAATAAGGTAACCTGCACCCCTGTTCTGGCTCTCCCCACACAATCGCGGAGCACTCAGCCCTCCCGTTCACCAACAGGTCACAGCACAACATACCTAGAAGTAGCTGGAGAAAGCATACCCACCCCAATCTCACTTAGGGTGGGGGGAAAAGGGCGACATGTAAAAGACACAAGCTAGTCCACATCTGGCAGATTGAAGTCTCCCATAGTGATTACTTGAGATGGGCGAAAAAGTCAAAATACGTATCCAGGATTTTCCAGATTTTTCCATTCAAAATCCATTCTGCGCTGTAAAATCCACTGACTGATTGTTACAGTTTCAATCCACGCAGATTAATCCAAACTGAAATTGGATACAATACACTGGTGGATTTTTAACAATCCGTCCATGGATTCTGCAATCCGCTGATGATTTAAGAATCCAATCCACGAATTCAACAATCCGCATGCAGATTGCTGAATCCACAGATTGGATTCTTAAAATCCATCAGCGGATTGTGGAATACACGGATAGATTGCTGGTGTAAAAAAAAAAAAAGTAGCAAAGGCAACATGACATTTTTCAGACTGATCCACAGAAATTTGCGGATCAAATGAACCAGACAATTTGAGGTAGATCCAAATTCACAAAACAAATGTCACCATCTCTAGTGATTACCTTTCCTTTTATTGCCATTTTAGTAATGTCCTCAATTAACACCCTACTCAATTCCTACCCTTGTCCTGTAGGTCTGTAGAAAACCCCAGTATGGTGGCAACTTTCTCACAAGCTTCTAGGATTACCCAAAGGATTTCATTCTTTTGTACAGTATCTTGTACTAAGACTTTATATTGTAGCCTTTATATTCTTCTTCTAGTAAAGGGCTGTCATGGTAGACCAGGTAGACCACGGTGGACCACTTTTAACACATTTATATTTAAGGGATCAGTGAATAGCCAAAACAAGGCAGTGAAATAAAATGAGGTTTATTTGGAGAAGACCTCGGAAACACACAGAAATGCAAAATACAAAAATATACACACTTAAGGGGTTCTGGGGTATGAGATCTACCTTTCCTAGGTGCAGGATGCCCGCTTGCATGGGATTACCCCGATCGGAACCTTGTTCCGGACATCCTGGACCGAATTCCTACAGAAAATCCTGACCAGGAACTAGTCCTGAATCCCCTGGAGCCGATTTCGGAAGAAAATTCTGACCGGGACCACGAGTTCGATTTTCAGTACTTGGCCGCAAAAGATGGTACTTAGTCTCTGTGAGGCAAGCTTTTCTAGCTTCAAAACGAAGCTAGATGCTTTGCTATTTCAAATAAATCAACTTTGAAAAGCCCGCCTTAGCTTGACTTGGCCATCTCCTTACATACCTCCACTGTTCTATGTTCAGCATGGAGGAAGGAGGAGCGGCCTATCAGAGTGTGGGAATTCCTCCTCGCCAGCGAATAGAAAAAGGGGCTCGTTCTTTAGCTGATATCAGAGGAGGGGATTTGCCAAGCCGGCTCAGGATGCCCCGTTGGCAGGATATACGAATTGACAAATGGGAAACACGCCGACATTCTGCCGCTTCCCTCAGTCAACCCATTGCCATCTCTGGGCAGGCTTCACTGAGTCTGGCAGACCAGAGTGTCCTCCCCACAGGGTGTCTCTGTTCTCTGGACCCAGTACTCCATCCTGCCCCGGTCACTTAACACCCCGACACCTCTCAATATCCTGTCTCTTCTTTCGTCTACGGACTCTATGCAGACTAGCTGGCCCCTTAAACATATGCCCTGGCCGATTGCATAGAGCCTTATAGTAACTGTAAAAACACAATAAAGTACATTTTATTACAGAATATACTTTGGGGGTCGTTATACTTATAAGGGAAAAAAACTTGGGGATATTTGGGCTCGAAATCCAGGAGTCTGGGGGACACAGGGAAGCCACAGTGTCATTCACGCCGCATACCGGCAAATCATGCCTGCTCGCCGGGGAGAATTAAACGACTACTGGCCTCTTTGGCCCCGGAACTCTTGCAACCAAAATAATTACATTTCCACCCAAATATGCCCCCTAAAACTGAACACACACAACATTTCACAGTTCTAGGCCTAAGGGTACATAAAATAGGAAAAAACAGGGACATTTTATTTTCCAGCATGTATTATCCCTGGTCTCTGGCTTATGGAGGTACCAGGGACCCCACTGGTTTAGTGGTATCAGAGGGTGTAACCTTTATTAGATATCCAGGTTACCCCCTCCCATCACAAGGGCATCTCCTACCTTCCTTCCTACCTTTAAAGAAACTCTTAAGTGACTGTGATATCCCCGGGGCTCAGGGGTGTCTCTGTCAACATTTCATGGAATGAAGAAAGCAACATTTACCAGGACCACCATCAACTCTATAGAAGTGGTGGTTTTTATGTGTACTACATTCTGTTCATTAGAAAAATGTAGATGTAAAACGGAGATCACCCGATGAGACCAAAAAATTACAGAAATCTATTAACCCCAGGGAGTCCACCCCTATGTACTGCACAATGTTGATGCATAATGGAGTATAAACCCTTGTGACCAAGTGGTGTATTATAGGAACAACCAAACCTGACTAATGTGAAAGTATAGGCATGTTGTTTCCTAGACTGTCTGCAATGTAAAATAAAAACTGTTTTGTTCTTAATAAAAACTGCACATCTGGTTTCCAGTGATTAAACATGCTATTACAGGTGGCACATTTCTCATAGCGTGCGCCTTCTTGTTGGAAACAAAAATGGAATCTCCGAGCAGCACTCTGTGGAAACAAAGGGAAGGGTCGGTCCCTATAGAGAAAAAAAAAATCAATACAGATGTTTTGAGGAATTGATGCCCCACAAAGTCTGAAACATATATATGAAGAGAATACGTGTTGACGTCCAGCACACAAAAAATCTAAACGAGATACAAATGTTGCTGAATATTCCACGTTCTTCAAATGGAAAAAGTGTCAATAAAAATAAATTGGCCAAAAACAAAAAATCCAAACAAAATACAAAAATGAACAAGATAGTACCTTATCTCAAGACACAGAAAGACATGTCAAAGAGCCAATCAAAAAGGTTTACCAGAGGTAGATGATGGTTTGGGTATGACGTTTGTCGGTTCTCAAGCTCTTCTTGTGAAAGAAGCTTCAGAAAGCGCAAGTACACTAAAGAGTACACTATAGTGATCCATGATGCTAGTGTATTCAGATTTAAATTTTATTTTGGTTCGACCATTTGAATTTATATTTTTTATTTCTATAAAGTCAGCCAATGTATCCAACGCTTTATATAAATATTATAGATTACATAATATGTATAAGAATAATAAAATTAGGAATAGGAGTATAATTCATAAAAGTAAACAGTGGGGGAAAGGAGTACCGGCACTGAACAGCTTCCAATCTAAATGGTGTACTGGGATACACACAGAGACATGTGCATGGAAGTGCAAATTTAGAGGGCTAGGTTAGTAGGGCTAATGCATAGTGAGTCATGAGGTCATTTTACCACACTGCATGATTCCTTGAAAAAGTAACTTTTCAGGCGGTGTTGAAGATGGGGAGAGATGGATAGTGAGGGGAAGAGAGTTAAAGAGTTATTAGAAAATTAGATCTCAAGTATAATGCAAAACAGGGGAATGAATGGGGAGGAAAATGTAGGTAATGAAGAATTTAATGGTTAGCTAGCAAAGAGATATGAAGGGGGGAGATGCAGTTACAGATCTCCCTAGCGTTATAGTTATAGCTGCAGAGTTGTGTATAGATTGCAAGGCAGGCGAGGCAGAAAATCCAGGAAACAATGTTGCGTAGGAAGAAACGGGAAGACTCCGCAACAGTGTGAATGTGAGAATCAGAAGGAGGGAGGGCTTAGAAGACAGGATGAATGGTAGTGTTATCAACAATGATAATGTAACGAGTGCTCACCACAAACAGAACGGGGTCATGAGGCAGAGCTGGGGATTTGTAAACACCGACCTGAATCCGAGAGGCCACTTCCAGTGTGCAGGTTCCTCGTCGTGTAGCCGGGTCAGGGTTTGGAGGGGTAAGGTAGAAGGTATACTCGCCGTGATTGAGGGTAAAGGACTGGAGGATAGTTGAGGTCGCTTAGCCGAGGTCGAGGGTTGCAGAAGGTAGAGTGGTAGATATCTAAGCCAAGGTCAAGGGTTACAGAGATCCGGGAAGTAGGGAAGGGGTCCATGGTCAAGGTAACTGGAATGCAAGACAAGGCAAAGCAAGGCAAGACAAGCAGGGCAGGGTAAGGCAAGCAGAAGCTTGTGGACAGCACTTCATCACTAGGTAGAGACTACTATGCTCGGCCAATTTGGAGCAGGGATCGCTGAGAATATAAAGGTCGATGAACCAATAGGATCAGAGGTACACTACTGAAGCAGATAATTGACTCTTGATTGTAGAGCCAATCCAAGATAAGGAGCACAGCTGAATACGATAATAACTATTGTACCACTTGATCATCACTGGGCCGATTTAGAACTGCAGGTATCCCAGATGTATCATCTGTTCTGCTGTCAGTGGTAACTTGTGTTTGGGTCCTGAGCCTGATAACCCATGGATGACACCTATGCACAATCCTGTCAGCGCGAGGTTTATCACCGGGGGCATCAAGTGACATGTCACAGAGCCCGATCCTCACAGATAATAGGACAAGACATAGGAGGGTTGTATATATTATACAAAAATCCTGTGGTCCTAACCAATTGAAAACATATGTTTCTGTATTGTATTGTATTGTATGTCTTTATTTATCTGTAATCCCTCATTACCTCTTCATAAAGTTATATGAGCGAGAAAGGGATGCACTTAGATAATTAAAGTTGTAGGCTAGGCTTCCAGTATAATATAATATGTTGTATGTAATATAATGTTATGAGAGCATGAAGATTCTTACTCATAGAATATATTAATATCCGGCTTGGCTATAGCAAGTTTACATTTATTGCATAACTTTTGGTGAATTTATAAGCCTTTATCAGGACAAATGCCAGCGCATACTGTTGAGCTGCTAGTACCCGGTGAATTAGCAGTCTGTAAGCGCTTTGTACATATTTTCTTTATAAATAAAGGAGGGATCAGTGAATGTAGGTGTAACGGTGTTTCTGGCCCGGCCTGACCCACCCAATCTCACATTGGCCCCTGTGGTCTAACCGGACCCCATTACAGTGTGATATGCCTGATGGTGCACCTGCTGGCTACAGGACTCCTGAGTCTCCCGCATGATGGTGTGTGGGGAGGACCCGTCAGACAGGCAGCTGAGGTAGTGTGCTGAGTCTCACCTAGTTCCAGTGCAGCGCCTCCACCTCACCAGGGTCCCTGCGTCCGCATGGGAATGATCCTGGCGAGGAACTCCTCCGTGGTGCTCCTCTCTGTACACTCATTCTTGATAGACACACGAGAGGGTTTCTGGCTGAACTCATCTTTATTGACACGGCAGGGCAACTGCCCTCCACAAGGAGTATCTTCAGCCGCTCATCTCGCCAGTGCTCCCTTTAGTTAGGTATGTCACCCAGATCAGGGATTCACTATTCCCGCAGGAATCACTGTCCTGTGCCAGGTCCCTGGACACAGCCTCCCATGGAGTTACTATAACATAACTGACACTCTGATAGAACTTTAACTCCTTCCTCAGCTCTGACAAGAGCTTTCCAGCAACACTCACAGAACTCAGAACTAACTTTGCAACACAGTGCTGTGCCTTATGTAAGCTTCTGAGGCTGACACATCTCTGACATCACTAACTATGGAGTCAGAGCATGTGACCAGTCCCAGCCATACACAGAGCACCCCACCAGGGTGTGAGGGGAAACCTCCATAATTACTGCTGGCATGCCCACACTTACCAGGCCTTACTGCCAACAGGAGAGATGACTGTAGGCATTTTACATGACCGCTACATTCTCCCCCTGGTGAATCCCATCGTCCACGCTGGGACCTAAATTTGTATACCTCTTTCCAGGAAACACTGTAACGGAAAACATAATTAACATCACACAAATTTCCTCATAATACAGTACATATGAATACAGTCATCCGCCAAGCCCGCCCCGACCAGCAGCCACGAACCCGCGTAATGTCTCAGTACCCCCTTAATAATAGTGATCTGGGTCAGGTTTCCTCACTTCCCGGTTACCCATATCCAGGACCGTAACATAATAATGCCTAGGTGATCTTCTCTCTGGCACATAGGTCACCCTATGTTTGTGAACATTTCTCCCTATGCTCCACACTCGCATCAGGGTGTCTATCCTTTCTTCCGCCTTCTTACCTACAATGTCACTCCCCCTATTGGCTAAATACAGCTCTATAGTTTCTTGGAGCCACGTTTCCCTATTGTCCTCAATTTCATCCATCAGGGGCTCCGGAACATAGGGATACTCCAACCCATGGGATTTTTTATATTTGACTATTATAGCCCTCTCCGCCCTACTGACCCTGGTCAGATCAGCATTACCTGCCCTCCCAGGTAACACCCATGATAGGGGCTCATCATGATCTACTGGATCTGACAGTGTGTCGGGACCCATGGGCGCTATGTCTCTACGCTCCAGTTGGAACCACCTCTCCTGTAATTCCCTGTCCCTCTGCTCGGGTGTAAACTCTCCCTCTTTCCACCAGAAATCTACCACGTCCTCCCGCCGGATGAGGAACCGAGTACGGTCCATCCATGCGGAGTACCCCTCAAATAGTGGAGCCCACCACCGGGTCTCCTTAAAGGGATTAGGCCCTGGTTCCCGGTCATCATCAAACGAAAACACCCCTGACGACCTTGTGGATCGCGAGTTGAACCACCTCGAGGACCCCGGAGCCTTTACGGCCGGTTGGGGTGCTGTATCCGCCACCCTCAATTCTCCTCCTCCCCGTGAGCCACCTTCCGTAGCTCCACTGAGCTGCCTCTCCCCAGTCCATTTTTCCTCCCCCCCCAAAGGTATGTCCACAAGTTCCAAGCTGGGCGGTGAACCCGGTGACCGTGTGATAGGGGTAGGGGCATTAGCTAGGGCCTGGGGTTGGGTATAGGGGCATGGGACGGGACCCCACGGGGTTACGACCCGCTCCTGGCTGTCCGTAGACTGGTCCAAGGATGATGTCTCACCCTCCTCAGTCCTGACACCGTCTCTCCATTTTCTGGGCAATACGAGCGGTCGGGGGCCTTCCCCCAATCGCCGAAGCGTCGCTGCTTCCCCTTCCTGGGTTCCGCCGTCGCCACCGGAAGTGACGTCCTCCCCGGAACCGGAAGCGTCGCCATCTCGCGTTGGACCCCCATGCGGGATCTCTTCTCCCACGACATCCGGTTGCTCCGCCGTCGCCACCGGAAGTGATGCCGTTCCTCCACGTGCGCGTTGGGCCTGGCGCGGCCCTTCCAGCGCTTCGCCGTCTGTTGTGACCAGGTAAGAGATAGGGCTTTTTGGCTTACCCATCCGCAGGGGTGTAGGCGTCTCTCTCCCATCTCCGCTAGGTCCTGGGATGGCGGGACTCCGTCGGTCGGATCGCCGATCTGCGGGGGACGTCCGGTCACTCACCCCACGGGGCGTCGTTCTCCCCGTCTGTCTTTTCCACTCCGTTCTTGCTACCGCCAGCTCACGGAGGTCCTCATCAGAGTAGTCCCCTCGCCCCGACCTAGGGGTCTCGGGGCGGGGTGAAAGTCTCTTTGCCCCTGTCGCGGGGTTTAATCCAGCCGCCTCAATGGCCAGTGACCCAGCCGACTTGACCGGCTCCAGTCCCCTGTCTCCGGGACTCGCGCGGTTGATCCACAGCGCGCCCGGGGACTCAGCAGAGCGCCGTGTCACATCCACCGGGGGGTCAGCAGGCTGTATTGGGACGAATGTGGGCATAGGCCACAGATACAAAGTCCCGCAATGAGGGCAACGTGCCATCGTATTCACTGTACCTCCGGGCAGCCCGCATTGTAGGCAGAGCCCGACTACCGTCTCTGTATTGGCCACCCTCACCACCAGCACCCCGCCGGGCACTGAGTAGGGCTGGGTGGAGACCATAGTGCCCACAGTGGAGGAGCAGGCCATTCTTGGTACAGGAGTCACTTCCTGTACAGGTCTCTCCTTCTCTGTGGTTCCTCGCAACTGACTGGTGGAAGTTGCTGGATCCGCCACTCCCTGCTTCGGCTCCTCCCTTCTCTGACAGAGTTGGAACCCGCCCCCAGGGGTTGCAATAATGGGCGGGTCCCACAGGGGAATATCATGCCCCTTAATTAAGGCCGCACCTCTCTCAGTCCTGGTGGGCGCGGTCTGCGTTTTCGCGCCAGTCTCCTCCCCAGAGCTGGAGTCCTTTCCCGCGGCTAGTTCCCGCCTTCTCCTTGCAGCAGCTTTTTGCACAAGGTACCTTTGTTTGCAAATCACCTCCACGGCCGGAACTACTTTTTGTAGTGGCGCCGTCTGGATATCAGTCCCTGGGCCCAGTGGGTGCATCCCCACAGGCCATAATTGAAAGTCACTCCCCCTGGTAGAAATCAGGGGAGGGTCCCATAAACTCAACGGTTGACTCAGCACAGGGGCTGAATTAGTCACTGTCCATCCCGGTGCAGCCATAGCTTTCGCGCCATGCCCCCCATCAGGGCGGGGCTCTGCTGTTCGCGCCATTCCCGGCCAGCTCTGTGCAAGTCCTGCAGCAGCCATTTTTTCTGCGCCTGGCCCATGCGGTTTCCCTAGCAAGCGGGAACCGCCATTTTGGTTGGCTTTTAAGCCCAAAAAGTCAGTCTGTTTGCTCTCCTCACGGGGTTCTCCCCCAATTATGACAATTTCCTCACACTCTTCAAGGGTGGCCCCTCGCTGTCCCATACAGGATAAAAACGGGGCAGCCATAGCCTTCGCTCCGCTCCAGAGCAAACTCGTTAAGGACAATTCAGCGACAGTCTGCTCTTCAGTGGGTTGCACGCCACGGGTGCCCTCCCCATCAGCCTCTGTCCGCCATTTTACGTTCTCCGCGCCACGCGGCTCCTCCACTCTCTCATAACAGTTGTCGTACATGAGGCTCCACTCTGCGGGGCAGCCACCACACCGGTACAATAAAGATTAGCTCAGATGCACCACCACATGTGTACCTTATCTAGGTGTGACTCAGTGTTGCACTACCTCAGGCTAGGCTCACTCTCTCAGTGTCTGCTGTGACTCCTTCCTCCCAGTCTGTGCTCCCTACGGTGAGTGTCTGGAATGGCTAGGTACTCTGGCTGGCTCTGCCATGCAGTACTTGGGGCGTCTACCTGTCTTGGTCAGCCTAGCGCAGACCCTCTCCAGGACTCCTGACCAAGTTAACAGGCTGTCCCTTCTGGCATCCTACCAACTAGCACTGCCTCAAGGTGACTCGGTCAGCTATAGCCCGCTCCAGACCCCTCACTCCCTTCAGGCCCCTAGGTTGTCCCTGCGAACTGACAATATCCCGTCAGCCCCCTGACCACCCCTAGGTCCGTCCCTACGCAGCACAAAGTGGCAGCAGACACTCTCCCTGTTTCCCAGTGACCTAGCTAAAAGCCTGTCCTGTTGACGGATCTGATCTCAGCAGCGCCTCCAAATGTAACGGTGTTTCTGGCCCGGCCTGACCCACCCAATCTCACATTGGCCCCTGTGGTCTAACCGGACCCCATTACAGTGTGAATATGCCTGATGGTGCACCTGCTGGCTACAGGACTCCTGAGTCTCCCGCATGATGGTGTGTGGGGAGGACCCGTCAGACAGGCAGCTGAGGTAGTGTGCTGAGTCTCACCTAGTTCCAGTGCAGCGCCTCCACCTCACCAGGGTCCCTGCGTCCGCATGGGAATGATCCTGGCGAGGAACTCCTCCGTGGTGCTCCTCTCTGTACACTCATTCTTGATAGACACACGAGAGGGTTTCTGGCTGAACTCATCTTTATTGACACGGCAGGGCAACTGCCCTCCACAAGGAGTATCTTCAGCCGCTCATCTCGCCAGTGCTCCCTTTAGTTAGGTATGTCACCCAGATCAGGGATTCACTATTCCCGCAGGAATCACTGTCCTGTGCCAGGTCCCTGGACACAGCCTCCCATGGAGTTACTATAACATAACTGACACTCTGATAGAACTTTAACTCCTTCCTCAGCTCTGACAAGAGCTTTCCAGCAACACTCACAGAACTCAGAACTAACTTTGCAACACAGTGCTGTGCCTTATGTAAGCTTCTGAGGCTGACACATCTCTGACATCACTAACTATTGAGTCAGAGCATGTGACCAGTCCCAGCCATACACAGAGCACCCCACCAGGGTGTGAGGGGAAACCTCCATAATTACTGCTGGCATGCCCACACTTACCAGGCCTTACTGCCAACAGGAGAGATGACTGTAGGCATTTTACATGACCGCTACATTGGTATAGATGGCGATGAAGATTGATGAAGATATATAAGGGCATATTGATGACATTATTTTAAACGCTGGTGAAGCTGTGTCTGATGTCAATATAATCTACAATAAATGGGATATGCCATTAAAATATAAGTAAATAAAGTATTATAAATGTAAAGGAGTCAAAATGCTTCTGGGAATAGTGCACACAGGTCTGTTTACAAAAGCAAAAGTGGAACAAAACCTGCACTGGGTGTATAAATCTTTCCACTCATCAGATCTTTGTCGTCATCTCCCACTGCTTACAGTATGTCAATTTGTCAGTACTAGTATTCTACCAGACACATTTTGAGAGCAACTGAACATGTAGAGAGATACAGTACAGTTCTTTGATATAATTTATTTTTTGTCATGTGTATCTGTTTATTGTCTATAAGTGATAACAAATGATATCAAAATAAATAATGATAAGGAGTGTCTCAGTGAGTAAAGACACTGACTGACACTGAGATTGCTGCAGGGGAGCCTGGTTCAATTCCCGGTGTCGGCTCCTTGTGACCTTGGGCAAGTCACTTTATCTCCTTGTGCCTCAGGCACCAAAAACATAGATTGTAAGCTCTACAGGGCAGGGACCTGTGCCTGCAAAATGTCTCTGTAAAGCACTGCGTACAATTAGCAGCGCTATACAAGAACATGCTATTGTTATTATTAAAAGTATTATAATAGGAAAAAGAAAATCACATTATTATATCCAAAGTTTTCATTGTTGTCATTTCTTATTATGTTTATTTATGTATTTTTTTTTCAAAAAGGTTACAGAACAGAACCCAGAATTTAGGAATTTACTACATTTGGCAAATCACTTGAATGATTTTTCCTTAATCACATTGATATACTGGTATTTGATCTTGTAAATGTAGTTTGGAAAACTTTAAACAGCTTGTATAAGTCTACACATGGAGAAGTGCAGCTGTAACGCAGTAAAATGTAGCTTCAGATCATTCAGAAAATAAGCATGAACCTTTTATAATGTTTGGAATCTTTATGTTCCTGTTGAATCCTGACTAAACTGAAAGGATTTAAATAACAGCTGTTGCTAGGAGTATTAATACCAAACAAGCCCAATGAGCTGACTTTGCCTTATTGTTTTAAAGTGGTTTGGTTTTATTCTCCTATCAAATATATACCAGAGTTCAGAGCTTTCAAAAACATTGATGACATTTGGGATTTATTACTCAATACATTTTGTTGACATTATTTTAGATTCCGAGTTAAAATATGGTTGATACAATTTGGGAGAGATAGAAAGCTGCTGGGTGGTTAGTGATGTACACTGCATCTGACTGCATCTGGAAGGGGGGAAATGGCTTCATCCTCAGAACATCTGTAGCCCTTGCAGTGTACAGATGAAGCAAGTGTAACGATGTTTGCACGGGCCAATCTCATATTGCCCCCCCCCTTCTGTGGACACTGACCCCTGTTACATGAAGTGTAGTGTGGTGCACCTGCTGGCTAACAATCCCTGAGTCTCCCGCGTTAGTATGGGGATGGCATCAGGACTGACTTATGAGGTAATGCTGAGTTATACTCACTCATGGTACAGCGCCTCCATCTCTTCCAGACCCCCAGCGTAGTAGGGAGGAGTCTCTGAAACAGAACCTCTATGTGCACCTTCTTCCCAAATGACTCCACAATCAGGACAGAAGCGATCTCTTTCTTTGGCATCCTTTATTATCACCAGACATGGACAGCCGCCCAGCATAGCGGCCGGACTTCTAGCAGCTCATCTCAGGTTGCCAACCCAAAGGAAGTCCCTGGACACCACCCCTAGTCAGGGCCCAAAAAGCTGTCCTTGCTCTTCCCTTACTCCCTGGTGGAGTAAGAGGAAAAGCCTGCCCATACCTCTCCCCTAAGGGAGGGCCACAAAAGCTGCCAAAGCCTTGACAGTTTGCTGGGTCAGACCAGTCTCACTCAGGTGGGGTGAGACACACTAACTAAATACAGGATGTGCTGCATATTAAATAGATTCAGTAGGCACCACCCCTATGTCACTGTAAGTGGACACAGAGTCTGATGACACTTCCTTCACTAGATATTACACAGCACAGGAGTGTGAGGGCAAACCCCATGATTACTCCTGGCAAACCTGCCCTTAACAGGGATTATTGCACAGGAGGAGAAAGGCATGTAACCCTAAAACTACACAGGGCTACACAAGGATAAACGCTGTGGTGGGTCCCATTCAAAAGCATGGACCCCCTCCCACAGCGTGATCATGGCAGACTCTGTCCCCAGCACCGCAGACTTTTGCTTGTTCGTTTGTAGCACTCGTGACAGTACTGCAACTCTTACTATATATGTAGAAGTGTAGGTAAAGAGTGCAGCAGCACTTCAAATATAGTAAATAACAAAATAAATGCATTGCTCGTGTAGCGGTCATGTAAAATGGCTACAGTCATCTCTCCTGCTGACAGTAAGGCCTGGTAAGTTGTGGGCATGCCAGCAGTAATTATGGAGGTTTGCCCTCACACCCTGGTGGGGTGCCCTGTGTATGGATGGGAGTGGTCACATACTCTGACTCCATGGTTAGTGATGTCAGAGGTGTGTCAGCTTCCAGAGTGTACATAAGGCACAGCACTGTTTCTAAAAGAGTTCTAGTTCTAGTACAAGTTCAGCTAAGAAGAGGAGGAGTTCAAGTTCTAGTCCTAGCCTGAGTTACTGGAAAGTTCTGGTTATGTTATAGTAACTAAAAAGGAGACTGTGTCCAGGGACCTGGCACAGGGCAGAGATCCCTGCGGGGATAGGGAATCCCTATCTAAGGAGAAATACACCTTTTAAAGGGAGGCACTGACTGAACATGAGTGGCTAGATATCTACTGCGAGGGGCAGCTAGCCCACTCAGGCAATAAAGATGTTCTCAATCACAAACCCTCTCGTGTACATGTGTGGAGTGAATGTACAGAGAGGAGCACCACGGAGGAGTTCCTCAACAGGACCATCCCCATGCGGACGCAGGGACCCTGATGAGGTGGAGGCGCTGCACTGGAACTAGGTGAGACTCAGCACACTACCTCAGCTGCCTGTCTGGACGGGTCCTCCCCACACACCATCATGCGGGAGACTCAGGAGTCCTGTAGCCAACAGGTGCACCACCAGACACTAAAACACTGTAATGGGGGCCGGTTAGACCACAGGGGCCAATGTGAGATTGGGTGGGTCAGGCCGGTTCAGAAATACCGTTACACTCGGGTAATAAATATCCTTAGGACTCACTGTGATAAAAGTTATGAGAAATTGAGCTCACGGATGAAGGATGGAGAGAACTTCTTTAATAATAATATATATATATATATATATATATATATATATATATATATATATATATATAGTTAGATAAGGCAGTTGGCACTCCAATAGGTGCTGGTAAGCCACAGGTGCAAGTCCCATATAGAGAATGTAGTTATACATTACCGTTCCAAGGATTGGTAAACAAGAGACAGCACTCAATGTTGAAAATCAAAGTGTATTAGTGAAAGCAAAAATACATCCAGAAACCCAACATTTCGGTCCTACAGAATGGGACCTTCCTCAGGGGGATACCTTTGTATAACTATATATATATATATATATATATATATATATATATATCCCATTATAAAGACCTCTAATACTTCATTATTTTTATTAAACAAGCATCCCTTTTAAATCTTTCAATTTTATTATGATTAAACCAACAAATCCACTTTCTATTTTTTTTTTTTTTTTTTTTAGGTCAAAAGCATGTTTGCAAAGTGCATTGTTGGGTTCATACTTTATTGCACAATTTTGAGGGATGCTTTAAGTGAAAAAAATTCAAATCAGGTGTTAAGAATCTCAATTTTTTGGTCAAACAGCAGCAACAATTATGACGTGTGGCCTTTCCTCAGACGGGTGTGGCTAACAAACATAAATTAAAGTGCCGTTTAAGTATGCAAGTGATGACAATCGCTGTCCCCGGAAGTGACATAATCAGAAAGTCAATATCAACAAGGGAATCCAATAAATCACAAACATCACTTGTGATAGTGTCAATCTTGGAATGCGGAAGTCAGATACTCCATTTCATGATTTCACAATAACATTATCAAAAGTGTTGGAGAGAGATCTAAAGATCAAAATCAGACCAAAAGGATAAACAAATAACAGCATAAGACTAATATCAATGATGTAGAAAAAGCAAGAAAGTGAAAGACAACAAAAATATATAATATAATAAAAATCACAGTATAAAAAGTGTCTCAAGTGCATAATTAAATAACGTCATAATCTAACAGAAACATTCTAAATATAAGTAACGCATAATTAAAGCAATATAATTTCTGTAACATACTGTACATGTACCTATGAAACTAAGGAAATAATGGGATAATGATATACAGCATTTAGATTTTAATTCGGTACATGTGGTTAAAGTGCAACTAGCTACAGCAAAAATAATCTATAAAAATGAAATATATAAAAAACACCAAATCAATATACAATTTACAGTTTATACATGGGATTCTATTTGAATATACAACACCCTATACTTAAGCAAAAAGGCTTTAAATAGCATATGTCACAAAAAGGCTTTAAAATCATTCATCTCATTCATCCCCTTAGGGGAGATGCTATCCAATTCATAAATCCATCTGCACTCGTTTTTCAGTAACATATTATCTCTGTCACCACCCCTCTTCAAAGGTGGTGCCCAATCAACAGTTTGAAAGCGTAACTGACTAATGTTGTATCTCATCTCTGAAAAATGTTTATCTACCAGTGAATCGGTTACAATACTGTCTGGATTGCAGCGGCCGTTATTTTAAGGAATCACGCGTTGTATACATTGGAATACCATGTCATGGCGCAGGATTTCTTCCAACCGTACCGCCTTAAGACATGAGTGCAGGCGAGTGCATAAAATAGCACTTTAGTGTTCTGGCTTTTAAACACCTGAAATTGACACAGTAGCACAGTACTGTACATATTACAATTCATTCATTTAATTGCATATAATTGCACACAATCCATGAAATTCAAACAAAGTAACCGCAATAAACACGTGTGCCTGGGGCGATTGGCCGTGTTCATGCCGCGTGGAGTACAGCAGCGCACACGAAAACGGAGCTGTGATGCCTTAAAATAACACCCGCTGCATCTGTATGTTCGATAATTCTTTTTCTAATCAATCAAATTGTCTTACCAATAGCATTTGCCACATGGGCACCACAACAAGTACACACTATGATCAGAGTTGCATGTAAACAAATTCTTAATTTTGTACTATTTTCCTTAATGTATGTCAAAATGTATCCCCCTTAATTACCAGGTTGCAATGGTTACAATTCAGGCATGGGTAGATGCCAAACTTTCTTCTAGACAAGAAAGTTTGTGAATCTCAAATCGTTCTATCAGCCTTAACCTGGTAGTTCCTAGTTAAGGCTGTTTGCGATCCAAAATTTCCTAAACAAAGCTTTTGATAACGTGTTTGTGAAATAGTAAAAAGGACCCTATAAGGGAGTATCTGACTTCCACATTCCACAATTGAATGATGTGACACGCACAACGTCATTATTCAAGTTGGCAATGCTATTACATGTGCTGTTTGTGACTTATTATGTTGTTGATATTGACTTTCTGATTATGTTACTTGCAGGGACATGCAACGTCTATCTGGGAGTTGTGGACAGTAGAGAAGGGATCATTTTTGTTTCAGATTTGGATCCACAACAGATCGGCCGGTTCCTTTGGTCAGTGGATTTCCACAGATCAGTCTCAAAAGGCCAATGCGTCTTTTTTCTTCTATCACTGGCAATTCGAGCAATGGATTAATAATTAAAACCAAAAAACGTAATCCGCGATCCGAGGATGAGGAGCCACGGAGGAGAATAAATAGAGGTGCAGCCTGAAGCTGAAGACATTCATTGCAGGGTTTAGCTTTGGGTTTGTTATGCTGTGTGTTGCTGCTGTGTGTTATTGCTGTGTTTATAGGTTAAAAATGAAAAACAAAATGCTTTTCTTATTAATAGTTGCATTAACCTGCTATGATTGAATGGACTTTCAGTGAAGTAGGATTTGGCCCTCATCCTGCACATGTTTCTGTGATGGTGCTATATTATCTAGATATAAATATATAGATCTAGCCTGGGTCCCCCTCTGGGCTCCCCATGGCCCCTTACCTCCGGTAACTGCGAGCGGGAGTCAGAGGCGGGGTGTGCGGAAACCCAGCGAGGTGTGGGAAGCTGCGAGTGGCGATCGGATTGCCAAAACTCTGCAGAGTGTACCTATTAGAGGGCACCACCATCTTGGGAGGTTCGCGCATGCGTGATTGAGCTGAGGAGGCCATTTCAGGCGCACGCATGCATAGTAGGTTAGGCAGAGCGGAGGCCATTACATACATGTCCCACAGGGGAACTACAACCCCCAGCAGCCAACGCGGCTGCATTATCACATGGCACGAACCAGCCAATAGTACTGCAGCATTTCCTGCACCAGAGAATTGATACATTTGGTGTGTCTGGGACCACACCAGTCGGTACTGGGACATGGAAAGGGTAGGTTGTGTGTTCTCGTGTCTGTGGCACCTACACTAGGCCAGATAACCCCTTTTAGGCCCCAGCTAGGCCTGACTCCCCTCAGCTTGTGGGTGCTGCAGGGACAGGCCTATAGATAGGGACCCTGCCCATGTATCATTAGAGTGAGGGACACTGCCAGGACGCGGCTGCATCCTGGTCTCAAGTGATCTGGGACCAGACACCTGCTACTACTACAAGACTATTAAAGGTGGTACAAGCCACTCGGGACCCACCCAAAGTAGATGCGGAGGCTTCGCGGATAACGTCGCCGGATCCGTGGATCCCATCTCCCTCATCTGCGTGCCCAGGTGTGGACACACCCGGCAGGTACCTCACCTCATCAAGTGCACCAACAGTACACAGGTTATTTTGGCAGCACCGTCTCACACACTTGGGTGGGTATTTCACTCTGTGGACACCAGGGTGGTTGGGTGCCATGGGGAATCTCCATACAGTGGGGCAAACCCTACAGGGGTGTGGACACAGTGTTGGGAAGGCACAGTGAGGGGTTACAGCCCAGTGAGGCCTGAGTGTTTCTGTAGTGTTATACTCTGTGTAGTAAAACCTGTTGTATTATACTGGTGTGTGTTTATTATATTGTCCTGCACGGGGGTTATCCCACATTGTTAGGATCCTGCGCAGGTGGAGGCACTGTCAGTAAACGGATTTGGTACACACCAGGTTCTCCTACGTGTTTCCTGTCATGTGGGACCCTTCAGATAAGTTATACCGGGTTTTCATTGGTTAGCTGGCTGTACTTAGTGAGCACCAATGACTGATTTGGCTATTCCCTGATGAAGTGTCCCACGTGACACGAAACGTGTAGGAGAGCCAGTGCATGCTGGGCATTGCGTGACGACGTAATACGCCCAACAGCGCATACACCAGAGCAGGAGACACCACACTGAGATGCCAGTCTAGGAACTTTCCACTCAGCACAAGACATCTGCAATCCGGAGAGGGGAATCGACCTGAGCTATGGACGTATCAGCTGTGTTGTTCACTGTCCGGTGTACCTTGATTTATATGATTTATTTTTATTGAAAGTCTTTGTACTTGATATTTTATATTCTTATAAATTGATATATTTTGCCATATACTGATTATCTCTTTTTCTTTGCGCCCCCATCCTTTTGTTTATATGTATGTGAGTGTTCTCTAGCCACGCTGATCACGGGATATGGGGAGCAGCATTGAAGAGAGATTTCAAAAGGATATTTGTGGCAGTCAGCGCGCATTTAACATTGTATTGTCCCTAAACGAGGCCTAAATAACTGGAACAACCTCACCATATCCTGTATTGGAAGAACCAACATAATTAAAATTACCGTATTGGCCCGAATATAGTGCTATATTTATTTCCTGAAAATGTCCTTACGAAAACTCTACTCGTGTAATGTGCATTTTTCAGACTGAGCAACGAATATCTGTGGTGGCAAATAAATGTCATATTGGCTGTAAAGTCAAATGCTGATGAAAGATTTGTCTATCTCCAGAGATTATCACCACACACCATCAGGGCATTATAACAGAATCCTTAACATCTCCTCTGGTGAAACGTACTTTGCCATATTAGGGAAAGTTAGGGAGGTTGCACAACTGGCTATAAAGGAAGGAGTCGAATAATATGAACTCTACTTTTTCTGTTCCCAGTCTTTACTATGGGGCTGAAAACCAATTTACATACTGTATTCAAAAGGAAGATGGGGTGAGAGAAAATAACAATGGTACAGTATCTAGCAACACATTTCTAAAATACGCAAATAAAGCCATTCAGCGGGGTAATATCGGTAATGGTCCAGGTGAAAGAAAAGCGCCACACAGTGAACACACATGAAGATAAACAAAGAAGAAAAATAGTGTAATAAATTTAAAAGGTGTATTATACACATTATACATTGCAACACTTACAATAACCCCATTTTTTTGATTGATATCACAATGGACTCGACAGTGCAGATACATTGTGTGCTCCCAGTAGATCTTCTCGTGCCCGGCAGTCGGGACTCCCTGCTTTCTTCTGTAAATGTATAGATCAATGTTTAGCTGCTTTGTATCTCAGGAATATGTGTGTGTGTGTGTGTGTGTGTCATATGAGGTTCTGAAAGTACATGTCGTTTATCTTTTTTTAACTGTCTTAGCATTGTTTGCACCTTGGTACTATACACTATTATATGCCTTTTACAGTATGTGTTCTAGATAAATAAACATCTGCCAGCCAGACTACGTTTATGCACAATCATCAAATCCTCCATAAGCGTCTTTAATAAGAAACAAGTGAAAAATAGCAGGGCTTCAATCTTTTTTTTTAATTTGGAGCTAAGTGCTTATTCGAACAGACAGGATCTGCCATGGTGAGGGTCAAATAACTATGCCTCCGAACCAATAAGAAAACATATACCAAAGTGTAACTGAAAGACACTTTTGTTTCTCCATGTTGCTTTAGATATCACAACAAAAGGCAAAACCGGGGTGTGGAAATCAGAAACTACCAGAACCTTGCATTTCAAAATCAAATACAAGATGTAAACCAAATCCCACAAGATTTTAATACCAAAACCCCAAAATTATTTAGATCCAAAACCATAAAATCAGACGAAATACCCATCTTTAAGTGATTTTTGCTACATATTTTGTAATAATTTAAAATGTCCTAGCTTTAATTATTTTTTTTACTGTTTTTATGAAGTTATTCCTATTTCAAGAGTTTGTTAGGCTTCATTATGCTATGCAAATGTGATGCATACTAATAGCGCTCTACCTCAAAAGGTTCACACAAAAGATACCTGGTGATTAACTAATGGTTCTCAAAAATAGCTTCAACATATAAGGAGGTGATTAATAATAGAAGTGACCAAAAACCTGTACAATAATGGACTGAAAAGAAATCTCTTAAATGTCTCTAAAAGGTCTTAAACAGAGGCTTGCTGCCTGGATAACTCATGAACTCTCTTAAAATCTGTTTCACGAAAGTTTGAAAAATAGAGTGGTGCAGAGATGTCCCAATGAGCATGCGTCTGGATAAAGAAGGTTTCCTCCATGTAATGGAAGTTGAGTTGTCATCCAGCTAGTTCTTCGCGTGTGATATCTGAATAAAAGAACATAGCATAATATTGGCAGGAATAAGCAGGGATTGCCTTTGAGATCTACACATTCAGAACTCACATGTGCTATGTCGTTCAATCAGCATGTGGATATAGATTGAAGTGGTTCCACTACTCCCACTTTCTGGGCCTCTGACCCAGATATTCAAAATTGTAGAGTTGCTGAAGAGTCACGCTTCACATAAAAAGAAATTGAACAGTGGATCTAGTCTCTCACCAGATGCATGTTAATTGGGACAACTCAGTGCCAATGAGAACTCTATTGTTCAAGCTTTATCATGCTATAATACAATTTTCCTGCTTTTTAAATGTTTTTTTCCATTATTTGGTAAAAATCTAAAAGCAAAATGAAGCAAATTGAGTTTTGACAAAACGAGAACCAAGGCCCAAATACTGTTTGTTTGATTTTTAGAACCAAAATCACAGCACGAAAAATGTTTTGAACCAAAACCCAAGTGAAAGTGTCCACCCTTACAAAAAAAAGAGACCATAGGCATTTATGTACTGTAAGCCTCTCACTTAAGAAGTTATAAGAAAATTCACTAAGTCTCAGAAAAAAATACCTTATAAGAGAGTAAAACAACAAAATAAGTTTGCTATGAAGTTAGGTACATGCCACGTGTTATTCGCTATTAATTAATAGGCATCTACATAAGAAAATCTAGAGAACACTGCTTGCAGCTTGAGTCTATTGGACTTGAAGATAGTATACACATATTCCCTAATCATATGAGCTATATTATGTGAACTAAAATCTGTGCCCTATTACCTGTACCAAAATGTCACCCACAAAGAAGGACTAGAGAAATGTTGCTTCTAATAATGTTAGCATGTCGGTATTCGGTAACTATAATGTAGTTTCATTTTTGGGTCATGAAATTATTAAATAAATAGCAACAATGTTCAAGTTTTGTATCCTGTTTGTATAGTGTTACGTCAGGCAGGAACTATTCAGTGTCCGGATAAAGGAAAGGGCCCCTCCCATATAAAATACCATAATACCATATGGTAATGGCCTTTGATGTTACCTAAACAATACCTGTAAATAATGTAGTCTGCCTTTTAGACATTCATTAGACATTAGATAATGTTTCCAACACTTTCAATAGCATATTTGTGATTGGCAATTATTTAAGATACAATTGCAACCAACTGAGGTTTCTTTAACGTGTCACTTCCTCTTTGATCTTCTGCACAGATAAACTGTAAGGATGACCATATGGAGATGTCAGCAGGCAACTTCTTCATTTTTCAGCTTCTTCATTAAACAATTCTTGCAAGGTACAATGCTTTATTTGAGCTAAAACAGTAATTGAAGAAAAGTCTCAGACCTTTGGAATAGCTGAAGGCTCTGATAGATGCATGGAATCCTTTTATAAGGAGCACTAGAGGATTCAATGAGGGTTAGTGGACATCTAGAATAGATTGATAAACTGCCGATGAGGTTCTCCTGGAGCAATTTATTTTCTATAATAAGGAAGTAGATTAGCAAAGAAAAACTCATGCATAGAAAAAACAAATCGGTAAACAAATGCTTTTATTGAACAACATGTCAAAACATGTTGATAGAGAAAATCATATTTCTAAGCAGGAAAATGGTAAGGACAAGCAGCTTCATCCTCAAGAGTGTTATAAAAGGGGCAAATATTATTGCTCATGCTGGTAAAATGAGCAGTTATTTTGTGCTCTACAATTTCATTTTTGCAGGCTGATTATCCATGATTTTGTCTGTAATATAAATGTATGAATAGAATGACTTTTCTGCACCTCTTTAACAGAGTGTTCTTTCATACTGTACGTGTTTAGAATAACACTAGTTCTCTTCATTAATTCCATCATCACTAGGAAGAAAATATTGTTGATTAAAACTACATATACTGTAGAAAACCTGCACATTGGATATAAATTGTAAATATCAATCAATCAATGTTACTGACAAAGCAATACTGTGGTGCTACCCAAGACCATTGTATACAGTACATTACATCTAAGAAACAGATACAATCTCCTGCAAAGCATAGGGAAAAAAATAACAGTCCAAACAGGGTGCACTCCTTAGAAAAAAATATACGTATTACAGTAGATAATACATCTCAACCCCTTTATAACGCGGTGCTTGGGGTCCAAAGAATCACATCGCGTTATAAGCGGATTGTGTTAGAAATAATGTACAATTGTATGCATTGTACAATAAAGTATTTAAGACACCAATAATCATGTAAAGTATTCATAAATACGAAAATTGAGAGCCACGCTTGCATCACGTTATGAGCAGATTCAAGTTGTAACAGATCGCGTTATAAGGGGGTTGAGCTGTACACTGCATCATACACTATAACATTTCCCTAGAGATATATCAAAATGACAAAAAAAAAAACAGAAGGGGCTGTCTTAGGATATGTATATATCTGTATATTAGGGACTAATATAGAGTAATGCCCCCACATAGTCCAACATGTTAACCAGGGTGCCAGTCACTTAGAGAAATCAAGGATGCCCATAATCCCACAGCACTGAATGTAAATTGAAATGCATGAATATAAAGTAATGCTATTGAAAAAGTATTATATACCCCTATAGAAAAAAGGAAATCAAAAAAGGTATTTAAAAGTAGACATTAACAAAAAAGGGCAAAAACTGAATTAAAAAAATTGCTGCCTGCAGGAATGTATATGTCTTTGGTAATGTGCCATAAACAGATGTAGCAGTATATGCAGATGCAGCATACAGTAGCAGCCCTTTGCGTCTTTTGTTAGTGGTTACTGATGATGTGGTTGCTGATTGGTAGAGATAGGCACATTTTTTGTGTGGATTTGGATATGCTGATTCGTTTTGTCTGTGAATCAGTCCCAAAAAGGCCAATTCGCCATTTCAGATTTATTTTTGGAGAGAGAGGCTATAAATTGGCCAGCTGATTTTAGCCGCAGATTTCTATGGATAAGTTAGGAAGAGATGGGTAAGAGGGGGGAAGGGTGGGGAGGGGGAGTGAGAGAGTGCTAATACAGTACCTGTAGTAGCTCCATCCCCTTGGCTTCCATGAAAAGCAGACCAATCCCTTGTTGACAATTTACTGTTTCTTGTGGATCACACCTGCGATACCTGTGAGATATGCTAATAGCTGGATTAGCTACATGTGTAAGCAGTGAGCAGCTGAATAGTATGATGTGACAGCGAGGCCATCCATCAGCTGGATTTCCTCACACTGCTGGATCTGCTGCCTACAAAAACAGTGGTTTTTGGTTCTAATCTTGTTGGGGTTGACTGCAATGCACCATTCCAGTAGCTAGGTGCCTTAGGTTTAAAAACTCTATATACAGTAGTTGGTGTGGACTTCCTTCTAGGAAGTGTGGGATGGGACTCATTTAAATATACTTTGCATAGCCATTAGCATATCTCCTAGGGTACATCAGGTGTAGTCCTCTTTCAGCACAGGCATGCCTCCCTTATTTATTTGGAGGGAGGTTTGAGGGGACATATACAACTGGAGACACTACGAAATTGAAATCCCTCTATTCTCCCCCCCCTTCTCTTCTCCTTCCCCCTCTCTTTTCTTTCCACCACCGCCTCTCTTTTCTTTTCCCCACACCCTCTTTTCCTCCCCCCCCCCTCTTCTCCTCCCCCCTCTCTTTTCTTTTCCACACCCCTCTCCTCCTCCCTCACCACTCTGCAATCTTGCAATGGATTTTGTCTAAACACTCTGGGGAATTTCGGGAAACAGATTTGGGCCGGAGCATTTCTTCAGCGGACAGTACCATGTAGTCTCCTGTGTGGTCACATTGATAACTTAACAGAACACACATCTTTTACCCTAAAAGACCCGCAGCAGGAAAGTTTACCTTTTTTCTGCAGCACCAGGGAAATGCAGTTAGGCTACATGTATACATTCCGTGTTTCTGTTACATGTACTGTTAGTATCTCTTTTAGAAAAGAAAAAATAAATCAGCTATGGCTTATGATGTTCAACAATTGCAATACCTTTAATCAATTTTGTTATGTCTGACAAACTGTGTCTCATGATGCAGAAATAAGTTTAATATGTATTTTCCCTTTAGTTTTGTAGAGAGGTCTTAGATGTATGTGTAACCCCCCTAGGGGATTATCATGGCCTGGTAAGGGTTAATGGTGCAAACACACATAGAAAGTGATACTATTCTATTACACAGGATAGGAGGTGAGTCAGCAGATGCAAAGCCCCATCTTGTGTTGCTTGGGGAATAATGATGTCACAGGGAGTGGAGAAAATAGTAGCGGTTAGGTTCCTGGAGGATATGGTAAGGATCCTCAGTGTATATAGTTAAGAAGTATGTTACCAGTGTCGGATTTAAAAAAAATGCCGCCCATAGGCACTTACCGGGTGCGCCCTTCCACGCCACCCCGTTGCCATGGCAACACAATGCTGTGTGACATCACTTTGATGGCTGTATATGCACGATTGGCATTTGCCGGCCACGCATACGCGATCGGCACTTGCCGGTTAATCGTGTACATGCGCGATCGGCAAGTGCCAATAGCGCATGCGCACGAGGGGCTGGCAAGTGCTGATCAAGTATGAGCGGCCGGCAAGTACTGATTGCACATGTGTGGGCAACCAGCCGCAAGCTACGATCGTTCATGCCGCTCCCAAATTCTGCCGCCATAGGCCCGGCCTATCGGGCCTAATGGGAAATCCCCCACTGTACGTTACTGAGTGTATAGTATAGACCAGTCCCCGTTTATTATGTTGTAGATAGGGACAGTGCCCTTTCAAGATAATGTGCCGAGATATGGCCAAAGCGAATCAAACCAGTGGGTTATTATTGTTGGGTGTTTGTTGTCACAGCTGTCGGAGACGGCTTCCCTGCTAGGATGGGAGCCCAGGAATAAGGAAGTTGGCTAGGAAGTGTACGCCCTCTGTGGGGCTGCTTGGTAAGATAAATATGCCATAGATATGCCATTGGGCTCTGTACTATGGTCCCGCAGACTGGCAGGGGATTTTTGGTTAAGGAATTGAATACTTTAAGGTTTAATACATTCAATAAAGCTGTGGCATTATTCATCAAAAACTACGGTAAAGCAAGTGTATTGTGTCATTTTTGGTTGGGGGAGGTGGGACGAGTGTATGTGTTAGCTCGCCATGAAAATACTGGTGCCGAGTCCTAGCCAATGGTAAGTCCTGCAGCTGTCCTTAACACATGAAAAGATAGAAGGAAAAAGAGAGGGCACTTTGGATTTTCTTCAAAATGTTTTATTCAGCCATAATGTGACAGACGTTCCAGCTGTCGCGGCAGTCGTTCTCAAGGATATGGTTAGGTTTACCTTAAAACAATGTTAATATTTATAGCAACAAATACCTAGTGCTTCAGTCCCGCACCAACCGGCAGCCATTGCTTATGGGTGGTGGTGGCGCCATACGACGATATCAATATGCCGCCTGATCCGTGTGAACAAACGCCAAAAACCCAGTATGCGCTGTAAGATGACATCACAGTACTCGGAGGCATGTGCAGCCAGGCAAAATCACCCAGATGCACAATGATGTGATCAATGGGGGATGGGAGGCATATGCCTCCCTTTACATCGCTGTCATTGTCATACTTCTCCCAATCCGTGTGTAAAAAAAACAGTGACAAAATCTTAACGCCAATATCTGAAAAGCAATCTTAAAAGGCCACCCATAAGATATATACATATACACAATATATTGAATATTATTTAGGTCTGAATACAAATTACCAAGTATCTTGTCTTCTTTTTTTTATTTCTGTTCATTTGTACAAGAGATTCCTAAATGTGAAGGCTGACATAAAAATGTGCATACTTTGCATACTAATCTCTGTAACTAAAATAAATTGTAAAGCGTAATCACACGATAACTTATTGGTGTATTAAATATTTCTGTAGTTCCAGATGTAAAGAGCAGGAGCAGCAGTGGAATATTTAACTACAAAGGAAAAGTTAAAATACACAGACAAAAAAGGAAGAGGGGAAATTATCAACCTAAATGTAAATTGTCATTCAGTCCGTTTGGTTGAACATATCCAGTAAGCTTGCCTTCGTAATATGGTGGTGTCTGTATCTATTCCTGAAGCTGCTCTGCTGACTTGTTCAATCCATCCCCATAATTTTTAATGATACCACAGGATGTCTGTATGCTTTTTAATGTAGTATTAATGCAGTTTCCTCTTAAACCTGTGTTACTTTGCTTTTATGTTCAATTAACCTTGTTTCTAAGATCCTGCTAGTTTTGCCTACATGTGATAATCCACATGGGCATTTCAGTACGTACACAATGTGGGTGGAAGTACAGTACATGTAATTCGTGATGTAATAGGATGCGTGAAAAAATGTCCTGTTGTAATGCTATGGCAGACAGAGCAGCTTAGATATCTGTAGCACCCTGGTTTAACGGTACTGAGAAAGTGTGGAGATTTGTAATGTTATGCATTATCAGCTTTTATTAATTTGTCAGCAATATTAACACATCTCCTGTACGCTATTATGGGGGGTTTGAAACATTGTCTTTCTAAAATGTCATCTTGTCTAAGTAAATGCCAATGAGCAAGGTCTTTTTAGGAACTTATTGGCCGTAGTGTATTTAGTTATAAAAATGATATGGTCCATATCTGTGTCAGATTTCTTTACCTATATTTCTCTTGAAAATGCTGGGGCTATATTCAAATCCCTGTGACCTTGTGCTGTAAATTGTTCTTTAATGTCATCCGGTGTGTTCTCAAGGATGTCTGGTCTATCTACAATTGGTGTAGCTCGCTTTCTCTGTGAGAATGGTAACATTATTTCAATGTATCCGGATGAAAACTTTTTTGCGTGTAAGGTAGAATTTTTGTGCCTAGGTTTGCTATACAATTGTATGTGTAACTCCCCTCCCTGAATGCTAATAACAAATTTAAAAATACAATTTGTGTAGAACTCCAAGCCCAGGAAAAGCGTACCAGGGTATGCAGGTCATCTAAATACGTAAAGAATTATATTCATTCAGATGTTGTCCCAACCCACAGGAAAAATAAGTTTTCAATGTAGCGACAAATGTCCATATTTTTAGAGAAATAGACTGAATAAAAAATGTAGTGTACATCAGAATC
Source organism: Ascaphus truei (assembly GCF_040206685.1). Taxonomy (NCBI): domain Eukaryota; kingdom Metazoa; phylum Chordata; class Amphibia; order Anura; family Ascaphidae; genus Ascaphus; species Ascaphus truei. The sequence goes on from NC_134487.1 coordinate 29,561,244, forward strand.
TGCCATATATGTTTGCATAGGAAGGTGCAACATTAGTGCCCATGATATTACCTGTGTTTTGTAAATAATAATTTTAAAATGTGAAATCCTTTATGTACATTACAAAATGTAACAGTAATAGAATGTAGTCTGCTGGTGGATTCTGCCTGTGTGTATCTGTCAAAAATTGCCTCATGACGGTTATCCCCTCTTCATGCGGAATGATGGTGTATAAATTGGTGACATCCATAGATACAAGTAAAATTTCATTTTCAGGAATGTTAAAAGATTTGCGTTGTGTGACAAAGTGAAAAGGTGTCCCTAATACAGAAACAGGTTTGGGTGACAAAGGGTTGTAAGAATTGGTCTATAAATACTGCTAGATGTTGATTTAAAGAATTTTGTGGCTGAAATGATTGATCTTCTTCATGATTTATTTAAACTTTGACATGTTTTAGGTAATGAGTAAAATAATAGACGTCGTGGGTTCTGCATCATCAAAAATTCATTTTCCTTCTCAGTTAGCCATTGATTATTAAGTCCTAAAGAGATTATGTTCATATTTAATGTTGATAAGAGTGTTGGATCACAATCAAGTTTAATATAACAATCTGAATTATTAAGCATTCATATAGCCTTCTCTCCATAATGTGCATAATCATTCAGTACTAGTGTCCCACCTCTGTCTGCTCTTTTCATAATGATGTCCTTGTTTATAGAAAGTTGATAGAAACCTGTAACAGAAATTTATCCCTGTTAAGAATCTTGCCTCTAATCCAGCAGTGTGCTGGTTGATTGCAGGTGTGACAAAGGGTGTGCAATCAACCACTCCATCTGCCTAATCACAGCTCTGTGAAAAAGTGTGTTCCCAGAAACAGGAAGGAGATTTTCCTAAGTACACACGGGTGCTGACAAGAGGAAAGATGTCTTGAGCAGAAAGGCTCTGCTGAGATCAAGACACCCAAAGACCTATATTTCTGGAATCAGGGGACCCAGGAACCTACCAGAGACTGACATGAAGGGCCGCCTGCTTTAAGGTATCTCTTGAGACTTTGGGGAATAGGGTGGTAATGGGATTATCCCTCCAGCCCTGGAGAAAGGGACTGGGGAAGTAAGTTAGCCCTTAAACAGGGATAGGAATTTGTTGTTTTCATATATTTTGCTGTGTTAAAACGGACAGGCGCAATAAAGCCTTATTTTAATTTCACCTTAAAAACGGTCTCCATTGTATACCTCTGCACACATCTCTTACATATGGTGTCAGAAGTTGGGATGAGAGGTGGCCCTTGAAGGTCAAAGGGGCCCCGGAGACTGCCTGTGAATTTTTTTGTGCTTTTGCCTGCATAGTTCCTGCAAACAGCCTGAGTAACAAAGCAAAGAATCACATGCAGCAGAGACCAGAATTAAAGGGATACACATCCAGGCAGGAAATCTACACTGCACTGAAGAAAGCCACAAAACCACAGATAGACTCTTTTCCCCAATCCCAAGAGGAGAGAGATAGAGAGACTGCTGAAGCAGGTAAACCTTACATGCCTATCACAATAATGTGTAATATGGTTGTTGAAAAAGGGGCTTTGCCTTCCAGCCGTAGTCAGGGTTCAAGAAGTGAGTTAGCGCTCCAGAGTTAGGCTTTGTTTATTGTTTTCTTTAAAAAAAAAATTGCGCTGAAGCAGTGAATACAGACAGTGACCCACAAGTGGTACTGATTCTGTAAGTAAAGGCTGCCACACTGCATAGGACTACCAGCTGTGAATGGAGTATATGCAGAAAAGTGTGAATATTGATGCAAGACTGTGCTGAAGCATGGAAACTTTTACAGACGGTGACCGACGCAACAAGGTACTGATTCTGGGAATTTAAAATGGCCGCCCAGCTGAAGTCAAATACAGACTCTGCAAAACTAGGGAAGAAAATGTGTTCCTGGTGTAAAGAACCCCACCACACAAAGCAGTGTCCCTTCAAGCCTTATTCAGACGATGATAGTGAATGCATGCACAGTACTGCTGATGTTTTAAAACTTACCAAAAGAAAGAAAAAGTCTACCGAGATGCCTGTGAGAGCAACAACCTCTACAAGCAAAATATGCCCACCTGTAGGACTACCACAATTGTGGGTTCTAGCAAAAACAGTGGAACAGCTGCAATAGCGCCTCCGGATGTCAGGAAGAAAAATACACCTGGTAGCCCCAAAAATGGAGGACAAGATGCGGCGTTCCTGTAATGAACCCTACCCCACAGAAGAGTGGCCCTTCCAGTCCGATGAGGAGGAAGACATCTCTTATGGGGAACCCAAACCGAGTCACACCTACAAAACACCCCAAGAATGGTGGGGGTGCCTGAACTCGGTACAAACCGAAAAGACCGCTCTCTATGATGACAAATATGATCGACAGGAGAAAGAGCGGGAGCAGCAGATCACCAAATATTTCTGTCAGCTAACGCAACTGCAAGAAAAGCCTGGCGTATACAATGAAGCGGCTGAAGTTTCAAATAAAGACGGAGACCCCAGAATTCCTGATGGGACGGAGTCATCCAAAACAAAAAGACGGAAAAAGAAAAGCGGTTTTTCACTTACCGTGGAAGGAACAGACACATCTGCAGATCCCGCGGAGAGAAAACGGGTCCCAGATGCCATGCAGCCTAGAGAAAATGGAGAATTCGTCCCGCGGATGACCGAATATCCAGAGGGCCCAAGGCAGGAGTCATGTACCCCATAGAAGTGTCTGTCCAGTGCTAATAGTGAGAAACCCTCAACCAACCTCCAGGGAAGCGGAGCCAGAACCAATGAGTGGCGATCCCTTGACCAGCCCTGAAAATTGCCAAGCATGACTGTGATCTGCTCCGGGAACAATTAAAACTTGAGAGGGAAGATAATGCTGAGCTACAGAAGACTGTTCTCGCAATATACTCTGAATCTGGAACAGAATTGGATGATCTTAAGTCTGAGCTTGAGGCTGCAAACATTACTAATGCCACCATGATGGAAAAGCAGAGCCAATCCGATAAAATTATGGTTAAGCTGAAGCGGAAGTAGGAAGAGGCACTGAAGGAGATTACAGTCTTTCAGCAAGATGTTCACTGTCTTCGCCTAGGACTGAATGCCTCACAACAAGAGGTCAACAGTGTCCGGACAGAGGTGGACGTATCCCAGAAGGAGGTTAAACCCTCCGCACAGCACTGGGTGCCTCACACCATGAGATCGGCAGCTGCCACACAAAACTGGAAGTCTCCAAAAGGGAACTTCACAGTCTCGCTGAGGAGCTGAACAATTATAAAAAACTATTGTCAATCTTAATATAGATCTCAAAGTCTCTCAGAAGGAGTCTCCAAGCAGAGGTGCGAAAATGGAAGGTGGACTACAAGGAGGCCCTGAATATTACAGAGACTGAAAAAAGAGAAAATTTAAGACTAAAAAAAGAAAATTCTGAGTTGACAGACCACGTCAATGGAAAGAATGAAAAGCTCCATGAGTTGGAAAAAATAAAGACATTTCTGTAAGGTTAAAAGGTTGAAGCAGAGCACCGACTGCAGAACCAACTACAAGGTCTGCGTACACACCTCCATAATACCGAGGAGAAGCAGCGAACTCTGCAGGAAGAAAATCTGCAGGCTGCTAAAGAGGTACAAGCGCTGCAGGAACGTCTGAATAACCAGTGCGTCCCCACAGAGCAGTATGAGGAGCTAGAGGCCACGCTGCATGTCACCAGAGCCTCACTGAAGGCAGAGCTTAGAGATCAGGTGACTGTATGAGCGGGAGCGGGAGAAGGCCCAGAAAATGGAGCAAGAGTTGGAGAGACAGAGAGTCTGTTCCATCCCCTTGAGTCAGTACACCAAGGAGAAAACAGACGCAGCGGCAACCTTGACGACAAAAATGACAGACCTCCAGAATATGGAGGAGACACTGATACAAACTCAGAAAAAGCAAAGTGCGCAGATAAATTCCCTGAGAAGAGACTTGCAAGACGCACTCAAAAAACAGGGATCTCTGGCGGATGAGATTACAGTACTACAAGGACAAATATTGACCCTGACCAAGCATCAGTATCCCACAGCCACAAAAACCCAAAGGAAAAAGGTTACAGTGAGAGATGGGAGCACCGCTCGCCTAAAAAACAAGGTTGCAATGTCTGAACCACCTAAACAAGCACTAGCTAAACCTTCAGCCACCGAACAGACAACAAAAGAAGGTATACGTGCAGAATCAAAACCAGAAGAATCCTTAGCTGATGAAGCTGAAAAGATGGGACATTCTCTGGAAGTGGATGTGGAATTGCAACTCAATCCCAAAGAAGCTGAACTAGCAACTCCATTGAGTGGAAAAAGTGCAGAGAGACAGCTTCAAGAGAGGAAAACTCAAAGGGCTATTCTTAAACACTCTGCAACTGTTGCCATACAGTCTGCCTACAATAAGAAGAGCACCCGACGCAAGGGAAATCTCATGATCGCGCACGCAGTAAAAAGACTATTCTTGTAAAAAGTCCTCCTCGAGCGACTGAGGAGTGCTGATCTCAAGCACCTTCGGGAGGAGATACGAATAAACTGGAGAAAGGGCTCAATCCCAACAGAACTGATGGTTCTCTTCCTCTATCCACTCTCATTCAAGTCACAGAGATATCTCAAATGAGAGTGGAAGGATGGGCTTCGGCCGTGGTAAGCCCGAGCTTCCTACAAACAGGGGAGGTATGTAACAGGGACTTATCCCTGTTAAGAATCTTGCCTCTAATCCAGCAGTGTGCTGGTTGATTGCAGGTGTGCAATCAACCACTCCACCTACCTATTCACAGCTCTGTGAAAAAGCGTGTTCCCAGAAACAGGAAGGAGATTTTCCTCAGTACACAAGGGTGCTGACCAGAGGAAAGATGTCTTGAGCAGAAAGGCTCTGCTGAGATCAAGACACCCAAAGACCTTTATTCCTGGACACAGGGGACCCAGGAACCTACCAGAGACTGACATGAAGGGCCACCTGCTTTAAGGTATCTCTTGAGACTTTGGGGAATAGGATTGTAATGGGATTATCCCTCCAGCCCTGGAGAAAGGGACTGGGGAAGTAAGTTAGCCCTTAAACAGGGATAGGCGTTTGTTGTTTTCATATGTTTTGCTATGTTAAAAGGGATAGACGCAATAAAGCCTAATTTTAATTTCACCTTAAAAACGGTCTCCATTGCATACCTCTGCACACATCTCTTACAAAGCATATTTTTCTTAAAGTGTTAAGTTGACGTCTAAAGAGAGTGGTTGTTTGAATAAAATTTGTAAATCTTCCTAAACCATGGAATACATTTACAGAAGGATTTGTATAGGGGGGAATAAATATGTATTTTATCTTACATGATGTCTTTAAGCTGTTATCATTCTCTGCTTGCTGCCGCTCTTTTGGCGTTAATGGAAAACTAGAGGCAAAAAAAAGATTTTAAATTGGGATTTCCTACTAGTTTAATATATACCTATATATACCTCTCAAAGGTCCCAATGGGGTTTGTTTGAGAGGTATATATAGACCTCTGGAAAATGTCAACATTATTCCCTGAAGAAGTAGTTATTACTACGAAACGCGTTGGAAGAACTGTATCTATGATCTATGCGCCTTTTTATAGCATTGCTTTTATCATCTGCATCACTGTGTGGAACTTTTTTGGCCTGTGAAAGACTGTTTATACACTTTTGCCGACGGATCCAAGAGTCGCGGACACAGTGACGTCATCACGCGGTGTCCCGCAACGAAGCAGTAGCGTGTCCCGCCGTGGTGAAGCCTGTAGCTAACAGACTCCCCTCCCTGTGTGGCAGTTTCGATTAAGGAGCCCCAACAGCCACTCCGGACACTACCAAACCCGTAGGGGAACCTTTGGGGGCTACCATCAGGAACGGAGCTCAGCTGGCCTGAAGGGTTACTCCCTATGGAGATGATGACAGCATGAGAAGGAGTTCCTAGAAGAGTCCTGGAATACAGCTGCTGCTGAGAGTGCCCGCCGAGAGGAAAAAATACACCACTTCCACACCAGCAGTCACCGAGTGGTAACCAGTGTGTTTACACACTCAATGCTTTTATTATCATACGTGATGTACGCAGAATATATATATATTTTTATTCATTATACACTTGTATTACTTACTTCACCATTTGCGTTGTGCGCTGGTTTTTGTTTCCTATTCACTAGAACAAAGGATGGTCCCTTAGTTAGTACTGTTATTTCTATTTCTGTCAGTGTATTGCTAGATACATATGTCACAAGATTGTCCATACTCATGGTCTTTGTTGGAATGGTACCATAAGGGGTTCTTTTAAGCAGGTGCTGACCTCTGTACAGTAGTTCCTCTTTTTTAATCGTGGAGCGTCCCTCTCTCTGGTGTAAAAAACGAGGGGCTGGACTGCGTATATACGTTCTTTGAATTGAGGAGGAGGTGTGTGTGTCATTGGTTTGTCCTTCTGGTCTCCTTATAAAGTTTGTGGATGTGGTTGAATTCTTGTACATTTTTCTGGTTTTATTCACTGACAAATGGTATTTTCTTAATAGTTATTTACCACTTTCTGGACTTTCTTTTTTTTTTAACTTTTAAGTCACTCAGATGTTTTACCGTTTCATCAAATTGATGTCAATAATAATTTCAATTTTTTATATTTCTCATCTCACATCAACTAATTACTCACAGACTCAATCACTAATAATTTTAAGTCTAAAGAAGATCAACTCCATATGCGATTCTCACAAAACTCAGGATTATCAATCCTTATTGGGTTGTTTCGAACCCTCTTGTTATGAATTTTTGTTTATAATATTCCAACAGGGTATTGCCGTTGAGTAGAGTTCTATTGCTTTTTTCTTGTCTATCCAATTCTTTTAGGTGGTCTATCAGTCTGTCATGACCAAACACCTCTTTAGTTATACATTTGAACAAAATCTTATTTATATATTGATCATTAAATATAATTGTTTCAGCTCTATCTGTTAAGCCAGAAGAGAAATGCCAAAAGTTATCCAGAGACTTGGTAAAAAAAATACTAATAAATAAAAAAAATTGCTTGTAAAAAATTCTGTGTTGGAAAGAATAACCAAAAATGTACCTGATATCTCAGGAATTTGTTTGTAAAAACAATATACTGTAGCAAATATTAGCATGGAAAGAAATGCAAAAAAGTTCCAAAATGTATGCAAAATTCAAAAAAATTAGGTGAGTGCATTGAAAGATTTGGAGGGGAATAATGCAGTAATCGGTCAGAAATCTTGATGCATTCCTTTTATGAAAACTCAGTTCCTATTAACTTAATATAAATACCTGTGCTCCTAACCCATACTCGAAGGAAGAAGAACTTTTGTATTTTCCATAAAAATATGATTTTATTCAGCCATACTGTGACCGACGTTTCAGCTGTCGCTGCACCCTCGCTCAAGGATAGGGCTAAGTATACCTTAAAACAATGTAAATAGTTATAGCAAACTATACTTGGTGCTTAAGTCCCGCACAAATCAACAGCCACGTTTTGCGCAAGATGATGGCGCCGTATGATGTTGACAGTATGCCTCCCTTTAGATCGCTATAATTGGCATAATCCTCACACCACAGTGTGCAAAATGCAGCGGCACAATCTTAACACTAATATGAGAGCTAATATCTGCAAAGAAATCTTCAAAAGAGCAACCCTGCGATACATACATATACAGATGTAGCAAGACTTACTGCTCTCGCTGCAGCGATTTTCACTGCTCCAGTGCAGCTGCAGTTCTCTGTTCTCAAGAACAATCAGCTGCCCAGGGTTAACTCTGTGAGGTCCACACTTCTGAATGGGTAAGTGATGGACCTTTCATCAGGTGATGAATGGTTCACTTGAGACCTGAAATGTTGTCTTTCCACTGATCTTGGCTGTCACATTAAATAGAGAATTGCATTATGAACTTGCGAGTAGATCTCTACTTTGTATCTCTGTCCTAGAGGAGACCTGAAGAATGTGTTTATCTATAGTGTGTTTGCTGCAGTAGCAGGATTCTCCTCCCCTGAAACGGTTCCTCCCGCACTCTAGAACTGTACTATGATTGTTTCTTAGCCATGTAGCCCCCTTTCCCTATGACTAAGGGAACTACACATGCTGATATACCTGTTTGCTCACAGGAGGCCTAAGCCTCTGTCACTTGGAGCCTGGGGTGAGCACATTCTCCACTCGGAACAACGCCTCCACCTGTGAGGGATCCCAGCGTTGGTTGGATAACCCATCACAGGAACTAATAAAGGTAATAAGTGATACACACACAGGTATATAACTAAGGTTTACTGACATACGCACATATAATACCAATAACGATAACAATGCCTCAATGCAATACCCACACAATACCCAACGCCCCGGTGTGGTTCCCCAAAAGTACTGAGGGTGCCCTAGGCACCTAAACACCCGGTGTCCTTAGAACAGTCACCACCCAGATTATGAGGTAGCACTACCCCTGTGTATATAGTTGGTGCACGTAATACCTCCCAGGGCACTCCTGTACCCAGGTACTGCTGAAGAAATATAGATCAGTCAGGTCCCACTTCATGGGGCCTCCAACAATCCCCTCACACCTTAGGGTCCTGATCCGCCTCGTGGGTGAGCTCCAGCAGGACTGTCTCACGTAATGTCTTTGAAGGGCCTGTGGCCTGGTCCAGACCACAGGGCACCGTGTGGCCGTCCGGTCACCGGTGTCAAACACTACTATAGTATAATGGGGAAGAGTCCCTATCTGGGCCATCCCTACAACACTCCACTGGGTATGACTCAGGGCTTAGCTAGGGCCTAAGGGGCAAATCTAGGCCTAGTCCAGGGAAGCACTGCTCCCTGGACAGTACCTGTTCCTTTGCCTCTCTCCGTCAGACTGGCGCGCGTTACGTTTGCGCGCCAAACTCTCTCCTACTTCTCCTCTCTGCTGGGAGCCCTATTGGCTGTACTGCCCCACGTGGTTTCCCTCCCTGGGGATCCTGGGATTTGTAGTCCTGCGCTGTGCCTTGCAGACCCACCTAAGATGGCCATCGCACTACTGGTACTCACTGCGCATGCGCAGTGGGTAAGGTAAGAGGGAGCTCATCTACAGCCACATCGAAAATAACATGTAAAACACAAGATTGAAAGTCATTTTCTCAGAGTAAGACTAAATATATGAAAACCAGATGCAGCAACATTTTGCTTTTGAATGTCCTTTTAATGTTTAGATTTAAACAGATTTAAAACTGTATTTACATTTTTTGACTAGCTATTAAACCACACTTAAATTTAAAGCTGTGATTAGGTCTAAGCATAAACTTATTGTGCAGAATTCCTTTCTTTACTTATTACAGAGTTTTTATTTACCTCTGTGCACTCTTCACTTTGTCATATCCCCTGTGGTTACCTTTCATGTGGTATATCAACATAAAAACTCAGTGCCAAGGAGAGACAATCCATAACTTTATGTATAAGTAAAGGTTCTGCGGTGGTCTTCAAAAGATAATTCTATTTGGAACATAAAACAGTCATGGATAAAGTGTAAACACTGTTATGAGTATTGCATCCTTTGTTTTGCAATTTTAGATCTTTATCTTCATTATTTAGGTGCAGAATACTGACAAGTGGAACCAGTGAGTCTGTGCAATTATGCTTTAAATGCTGACAATTACATACTATATCACTGAAAGGTTCTTTTAGTTTATTTGCATATAAAGTACAATAGTACACATTGTATGTGACAACGCAGCAGACTGATTTCCATCTTAATGCTTCTTGACTCAGATAATTTCATAGTCTATTACAGGGGTGAGCAACTCCAGTGCTCAAGGGCCGACAACAGGTCAAATTTTCATGATATCCCTGCTTCAGCACAGATGGCTCAATGGTGGCTCAATATTTGACTGAAACACTTATTGAGTCACCTGTGCTGAAGCAGAGATATTCTGAAAACCTGACCTGTTGGTGGCCCTTGAGGACTGGAGTTTTCCACCCTTGGTCTTTTATATCCAGGGCACCATATAATGACAGGGAAATATTAAGGGGCCCATGCTAAGAGCATTCATAAAAAAAATAGCGGGTGTGTGCGGGGGGGGGGGGGAGTAGGGGGGTAAAGCTGCATGAAGGATTAGCTGTACTGTCGTTCAAAGAAATATTTTCAACAGGGTATCGTAATGTTTTGATCCCCACACCCCCAAATAAATTAAAATCACATAAATAAAGCATGTGCATGACTAGTGTCGCATTAAAAAGCTAGAGTGCCGATTGAATATCAGAATATCAAGAATTTTTACGCACGTACTTGTTTGGAATCGAAACCAAAAAAAACACACACAAAAAAAATTCAGACTTGAACTTCTAAATGAATGTGAAGTTACACACGATGAATTTAAAGTTACACACGCATGCGCATAAATGTGACACCAGGCTCTGTACGTTATACACGCAGGAATGTGATGACAGGTTTGCGAAGATTGAAGCCAGAAAGCCATAAATTCCAAGGAATGGTGTGGGAGATGTGTACTGTAGATAAGAAGTTTAAATAGTACTTTAGGATTGAAGCCAGAAAGCCATAAATTCCAAGGAATGGTGTGGGAGATGTGTACTGTAGATAAGAAGTTGAAATACAGTAGTACTTTAGCCTTGTGTGTGCGCGGGGGCGAGAGGGAGAGCGCTGTACAGTATGCGCCAAAAATGTGATACTATAACACGCCTATGCGTTTCATTTTACAATTACAGTACTGCACGCGCACACAGACTTGCAGAGAATGTACGGCTGTACTGTAGGTTGAATTGCTATTAGACTTTTAAGACAACAGCTCGCGAACGCCCACCTGTGTTTTTAGACGGTATTGCAGTATAGCAGACAGCGCTAAAAATCTGAGCGCTAACCTACCGAAAACCGCTACGGAAAAAAAGAAAACAGACCGCATCTGGCCGCATCTGGTTGCGTCTTGTCAGAGCGACACGGCTACGGCCGCATTAGGATAAAGGCGGCCACAGCTGTAGTTGAAGGCAAGGGCCTTTATTGGAAGGTTCAGGACAAAATACTTGAGCTGGAACAGGTTAAGGCAGAGAAGTCAGGGAACACAAAACAAAGACAAAGATGAACAGGAAACAGGAAAATATAAAGGCAGGTAGAGACAGAAGACAAGAGAAACCAAGAGGAGACAGACAGAGGAAAACCCAGAGCAGACAGAAACAGCAGCACACCGGGTGGACAGACAAAGAAACTGTCTGGGAGCGGAACATCTAGGAAGACCCTGACAAGTGGAAATACAAGATGCACTGTATATAATATGTGTGACAGATGCACTGTATATAATATGTGTGAGACTGTGTAAAAAAGATTAAAAAAAAAAAAAAAAGCTGCTGTTTAAAGTTCCTGGTGCCCATCATAGAAACCCCAGAGTAGGCTCCAGCACACTTAAGATAGATAGACAAACGTAGAGAGTCTCAGAATAAGCCACAAATGTAATCACGTAAACAGCAAATTAATATACAAAATTGGAAATGCTAACTGACTACTAATGCAAAGTATACAGCTCTAATTATCACACAAATAAGGGGAAACGAGATATAAAGGGGAAGGGAAGTGTGGGGTGCAAATGAGGGTATGAAGAGAGGACAACAGCACAACATATAAAAACAATGGCGTAGGATAAGAGGGGCAACGTTTCAGGGTAGACACTCTTTCTTCTGGCCCGTTCCCTTGGGTCCAACGAGACCTCAAGGTACTTCCCTTAATCCTTGTCTCCCCTGTGAGAGACACAAATGCAAGCAAAGCAAAAAAGTCACAGAATAATGCAAGCAACAGCAAGCAAAGCAGAAAGCAAAGCAGAAATCACTGAGTAATGCGATCATGTAATCCAGCAGTGAACAGCCATCCGCAGTTAAGATAAGTAAATAGGGGTAAAGCAAATCGTCCTTAATCTTATTGTTCACAGGATATGTGCAATCTTCCTTTCTCTCACTGAAGCTGCGGTGCCCATCATAGCTTTCCAATGCCCAGCCTGCATCAATTCAGCACCCTGACAAGGTAACAAAGACTGAGCACTAACATGTACATATACTCTTTGATGTAAGATCCTTAAGAGCTGGGCAAGTATAAAAATTACAGATGTCTCTTATTTTCCATTGCAGAGCAACCGGTATTCCACTAGTACTCTTTAAATATAATTAAGTATATCAATGGTTAAATTAACCCATTGAGTGTCAGTGGGGTTGCCTCTCATGGAGAGCCTAGGTAGCCCCATTTGCATAATGGAAGAATGAAATCAAAGACGATCCTTTACCTCATCCATGTTGAGGAACAGCATTCTCTTCAGGATCTGAGACCACTGTAACTCGTGCAAAAAACAGGCCGATGACAACTATAAAAAAAAAAAACAAGCAATCCAAGGCCTGATGGAAAGAACATTTAAAAAAAAAACATGAATTCATTCATGCCCAATGACCTATTTGTAATCCACCGCCATCCATGGCCTGGAGAAAAGGGATCCTCAACTTGATTGAAGTCCTAGCCCCTCAGTTGATTGAAGAATCTTCTGTAAGTATTAGTCTTCTTTTATTCTTCCTGATATCTTCAGTTTTCTCTCTTCAACCACTGGTTGTGATCTCTCTGCTGTTCTGCAACGACACTTGCATTTTAAAGGATCGTGTTAAAGCAACCAATCAGATTCTAAATCATATTCTTAATGACATCACTAGCTTTGCCAACCAGGGGAACTTTGTGTTGTGAGTAGGTGCCCCAGGGAATATGGCTAGGCCCTGCAGGGAGCTGATAGTAGGGGTTTAACCTCTACTCTCCTAGGTAGCCAAGGGGTAGGTAGTGTAGTGTTAGAAAAGTATTAACCCCTTTGGTGCTTGAGGTATAAATTGGTAGCCACAGGCATCAAAGCGGTTAAAGTATTGACTGCCATATTGTTATGTAATAACTCTTGTTACATAACCCTAGATAGGATTATATGACTTCGCTCCCCCATTGCATCACTTGGGGTAATTCACTGTTATCTCAGTGATGCTAATTATCATGATTACGATTTTTATTGCTTCTGGTACGTTTGCAGAAATATTTATCACTTAGGCAATAACATTGCAGTAAAAGCACCCCACTGTATTGCTTTATTTTTTAAACGGGTATGACAGTTTAACAGAGTTTCATTACTCCCAGACATAGTTTCTTGCCACCACTTAGACATGTTTTTTTTAATTAGCAAACATTACTACATTATACAGCCAGATAATTTGTCCCAATAAAGATTTGATTGCAAGTGACATATTATGCAACTAATATATCCCATACAGTACATACCTGTGACATGAATGGATCCTGTTGACTATACACTTGGCTGTTCCAGATCAGATTTTGCAGGATGCACGAACACAAGCTGCTCCTGCAGGAGGAAATCTGGAGCAAGGCAGATCACAGGCAGTTGTGATAAAAAGGCATCCCAGAGCTTTTAGAGAGAGGTTCCTTTAGAACAGAGCTTGACAAATCCCAGGTGCCAGGTTGTCATGGCAAGTAGAAAATAAATAGTTGAGTAGTCCAAAGGGTGCTTGCTATTCAACTGCCTGGAAAAAAGATCTGGCCCAGCAAGAGAAGGACCACCCATGTTGAAATACCGCATTGGTGGCACTCTTGTCATTCACTGCTCTGCTTCTCACAGAGCCTTATATAAGCATTACAAGGTGTGACTGAAGCAAATCAGTTGACAGCTAGACTGTGCCACAAAAATGGTATTCCTAAATTTCTACAGCTTTCTCCTGGCTTTTTCCCTCCATCCTTAACAAAGAAGGTTTCTGACCCATACTGTATGTGTATTCAGTGCAGCCACAGTTATCCTATAAAACTAATCAGATTAATCTCACCTTGAGCCCCATAATAGGTAGGTACTTTAGGTAGGTTGGTCATAAAGGTATTTAGGGGACTCTGTATTGCTAATTGTGAGATGTGAACTGTTAATTGGGCATACAAGGGTTATGTTTTTTCTGTATTTCCATTGGAAGTCGGGTAATCTGTATTGAACTTTGGAGTTTATTAATTGTTATGGGGGTTATTTATAGTATAGGAAATGTATTTATTTATTTATACAATGTTTTACCAGGAAGTAATACATTCAGAGTTACCTCTCGTTTTCAAGTATGTCCTGGGCACAGAGTTATGATAACAATACAGGGGCACATTAAATGAACAGTTAGGGCCTCATTCTGTAAGCGTCGATAAGGCACTTATCGACAACTTATCGGACAAAATGCCTACTCGTATTCAGTAAGCCTCGATAAGTAGCCGATAACAGCCTGTTTCGCTGCAAAATCTTATGACCCAAAGAAAATCGCTGATTGAGCGGCGATCAGCCGCTTATCGACCATTTTCGGAAGGATCATAAACTTGCGCGATTCTAGTACCCGCGAGTCGCCTGTCGCCGCCTATCGCAGCCCTAAAAGGCGATCTTCTCCCCAAATCCAATTCACCTCAAAATTTAGGTAAATTGGTGGGGAAATGCGTCGATGAGCTGCGATATGTTGGGACTTAGAAACAATCAGGCCCTTTTCCTGCCTCGGATTGCTGCCGGGTGTCTCCGGAGCCGATAGCCATTAATACCAGCACCGGAGTCCCCGGGCATGCCTCCGATGCAGGAAAAATGCATTTTCAGCAACTTCATTACCTTAGCGGCTAACCGCTAAGACAATGAAGGGGTTAAACACCCATGCCAGGCTTACTGTAGCTAGCGAGGGTGAGTGAAGAAAACAAGCAGCTTGAGTGTGGGGGGCAGTACCTCTTAGGCTCCTCCCTATGCATTTCGTGATGGGGAACGTCACTTCGTCCACTGCTAGTCACTGAGAGGAGACGGTGACGTCATCCGAACCGCGCCGGAATCTCGCGAGGTACACGCGGCACCGAGGCGGACATTCAGAGACAGAGTGCAGCTTTTTGGGTGTGCTGGGTCGGGCACTTCTTTGATTTTACACTCACCGACTTTTGTGAGTATTTTAACTGTTTTAGGTAGGCGTCCAATAAAAGTTTTTATTTCTGCGCAATCCTTTGCCCTCTTTTATCCCCACTGGAGAATAAAAGACCGCAGGGACCCTAAGACTGATCCAGGAGACTACGTTCCTGAAAGGGAGACCTTCCTAACAATCCACGGTAGCAGAGGACACCACGAGGGGTTCGTGAATTACCGAAGGCGACCAGGACACAGAAGGCTCCAAGCACAGATTCTCTCCCCTGCATGTATTTCATCTACTTCTAGTAAATAGGCAATCTATTGAGCTTAGAAATTAAGTGCAACATTGGCAATCAAATATACTGCGCAATGTCCTGTTTCTCTGCTTAATGTCACACATCTGCAGGTTGAACATACAACGTGAAGAGGACTGTATGCTTTACATTTTGTGAACTGTGATTTTGAAGGAATATTATAGCTGGTTGATATTGGGAGACAAAATACGGGATAAAATATGTTGTTGAGTTTATAGATCGAAGAGTAAAAAATCTTAAAAGGTTCTTCAAGGATTAGATTACAGAAATGAAAGCTTTAGTGTAAATTAACATTTTTATTAGTTGCAAATATAAAGCGTGGTCTAACCTTCCATTTTATAGAGTGTTTTAGTGTTATGGAAACAAAGTACTATACTAGTAAGTGCAATAAAAAGTAGTATTTAAAAGGAACATTGTTTTGAATCTGGATTTAGAGATGAAATGGAAACCTTAAATGTTGAATTATTTATCTTCTCTTAAATGTTGAACTTTCTGTGGTATTAACACCTTATTGAAAGCATGAAGGCCAAGACCCACTCAGCTCTGATAAAGGGGAGATATTAATCATATCTAGAGATGGGCGAACTGGTCCAAACCCCGTTCTCGGATTTCTCTGAACAAATACGATACTAAAAAAACAGGGGAGCGGGGAATTGGTCAACAGAAGGAGAGAAGAAAAACTGTGCGGACCAGCGCCGTCCGAATCATCCACGTCAGCAGGTTTCCTGAAACAAGGAACCAGAAAGTAACAACATCGGAAAAGGTGGTACCTTGGAGTGTGGTGAGAGTGTGACTCACCCGGCTTCCCGGAGTCACGGTGTCTATTCACATATTGTTTTATATGCTTTTAAAAGACTACTCTGATGTAAGCCTTCATTTTAGGGGGCCCATTGTTTGATAAATACGCTTTATTAGAATTATCATCGGCACTATTTTGGTCCCTTTCTTTCTCGAGTGCCACTGCAACAGGTTACATCTAAACACGTTTGCCACCATTTGGGAAATGCCCGTATTACTCTTTGAGTTTGTGAGTATGAAATTTGGAGATTTCATTTATCTCTCAATCCGAAATATCCTGCAATACTACTCTGTCAGTTTTTCTTCTCTCCTTTGGTGACCAATCCCCCGCTTCCCTGTTTTTTTGGACCTCAGCTGTGGAGGATATTTGAAACATAAACTGTTCCAGGGATTAGAGTGGAGAAGTATCTCATTTCTATTATACAGTATGTTGCACTTTGTTTAACATCATTAGATTTGATATTACACTGAATGCACTAGCTAACTAGCCGTTATTCACGGCTTATGATATATAGAATATATTCACATTATCACTTGTTATATGTACTTGTTCATTTTAACTATTCTATCAGTGTTGAGCACCACTCTTTGCTCTTTTGAATACAAATACGATACCGCCAACAATCCGTCTGCGGATTGGGTACTAAAAAATCTGTGCAGATTAATCCAAAGCCGCCGTTGTATACAATCCGGTTGGATTTTTGAGAGAGAAACTTTCAATTTAGTACTGTCTCCATAATTCCGTGATCTTAAAGGCAGTCTCTGATCTTTTAGATGGAAGATGGGCTTGGTAAAGATGTTTCAGATGGGAACATGTCTTTTTGGTGTAGATTTTCACAGCATCTGGAATAACAGATAATAGACACACTTGATTGCGTAGTGTGTTTTCACATTCAGTCCCTATCTCTAACTATGAAGAATCCTACTCACATAATGGACGCCTGCATATTCAGTGGAGAGAATCTGTGCTTGATCCACTTCACATCAGCTCTTCTCACGGACCCCACGTGGGATGATTGGCTGGAATACACCTCGTTCAGCGGCGGCGGCGGTGGTGGTGACGATGCAGGCACCCCCACGAATATGGAATAAGGGGTAGACACAATATAGTGTAATACGAACACACGCTTTAATACAGGTTAAAAACAGTAAAAACCACACTCACATGCTCCATGAGTATGTAGAGACATACATAATGCCGTCCGCAACTTGAAATCTCCTCGTTGCGCGACAGAGAGGATCACTGCACACAGGCCCGCTGTCGACTGCGCGTGTGACGTCAGTGATGCAGGGAACTCTCTTCGCATGTGGAGTACGAGTGCTGGGACGGCTCGCAAGGCTAGGCTCCTCCTCCACGCGTTTCGTGACACGTGGTCACTTCGTATGGGGTTGTAGGAGCCTAGTCAATGTATCCCTTAAGTAGCAGAACCCAAATTGAGTAAACCTCCTAATGGGGGCGGGGCATGCAATTGGATATGACAAGGAGGATCAGCATTTATATTGCAAACGTGAACGGGGTTACCCCATGACATATTCGCCCATACTGCTGCATATAGGATAATGTTAAAAAAGGAGTGATAATATTAAAACAATAAAACAATAAAAATACATGATGATTACAATGTGATTCATATAGATGGTGAAATACACCTAATACATATGACATGAATTGAAAACTGACAGTGGAAGAAATGACTGTGAAAAAATATATAGCAACAAACTTGGAAGGATCCATACAATGGAGAGCATTACAATAAAATACAAATGACTTAAAGTTATAAACTGGTAGGGAATATATGACAACATGCTAGTTGTCCTTCAAAAAAGCTGCAAGGTCAAACTCAATATTAAGTCCCAGGGGGGACAGGTTTTTGAGTGTATATATCCAATAGCTTTCCCCTTTTGGAAACCATATTGAGCCTGTCCCCCCCCCCGCCAGCTCTATTTTGGATTGTCAATCCCTACACATACTAGGCCTTCAGGGTTTTGGCCATGGTGCAGTCTGAAATGATTTGAGACGCTGTGCGTCTCGAGGCCCCTCTTTATATTGTAAACGTGTTCTGCGAACCGTCTTTTGAGGGGTCTCCCTGTGCGGCCCACATATTGCAGGCCGCACGGGCATTCCAGCAAATAGACGCAGAAATCTGTCTTACAGTTGATAAAGGTTTTTATATCAAAACTTTTCCCTGTCACATTGGATTTAAATTTTTTCGTTTTTCTGCTGTGTTTGCACCCAATGCAGTTCGTGCATGTGTAGTAGCCTTTGAGATCATTCAGCCACGTGACATGGCGAACTCTCAGACCATCTATCGGACAGCAAGGAGATAAGGAGGTTTTTAAATGTCTTGCCCTTCTGTAGACAATTGTGGGTTTTTTGGGAAGAATGCTCTTTAATATCGGATCTCTTTGGAGAATACTCCAGTGTTTATTCAGTGTCTTGGATATGATTGGAGCTATACCACTATACTGAGTGATAAAAAATGGAAACTGGGTCTGTTTCGTTTCGGCTGCCTGTTTCTTACCACAAAGCAAGGATGCTCTTTCAATCTTGTTGACCTCTGAAATAGCCATATCTACTTCCTTCTTTTTATATTCTCGCTCTAAAAACCTAGTTTTCAATTCTTTAACTTGATGTTGATATACAGAATTTTCTGAACAATTCCTCTTTATTCTAAGTGCCTGACCTTTAGGAATGTTATGCAACCAATTGGGGTGATGGTGACTTGATGCTAATAGATACGTATTAGCATCTACTTCCTTGTGGAAAGTTTTAGTGTGGATAGTGCCATTCGCAACATATAAGGAAAGGTCGAGGAAGTTGATGGAAGTCTTATTTTGACAGAACGTGAATCTCAGATTTCGCATATTGGTGTTAAGGTACATCATCGATATATCTCTTCCGTGAGAAGAGCTGATGTGAAGTGGATCAAGCACAGATTCTCTCCACTGAATATGCAGGCGTCCATTATGTGAGTAGGATTCTTCATAGTTAGAGATAGGGACTGAATGTGAAAACACACTACGCAATCAAGTGTGTCTATTATCTGTTATTCCAGATGCTGTGAAAATCTACACCAAAAAGACATGCTCCCATCTGAAACATCTTTACCAAGCCCATCTTCCATCTAAAAGATCAGAGACTGCTTTTAAGATCACGGTATCTTGGACTTATTAGCGCTAGGAACTTTATTTTGTGTGTATATGTTTGTCACC
Organism: Ascaphus truei; assembly: GCF_040206685.1. NCBI lineage: Eukaryota > Metazoa > Chordata > Amphibia > Anura > Ascaphidae > Ascaphus > Ascaphus truei. Next base: position 29,580,442 of record NC_134487.1, read on the forward strand.
AGATTTGGAATAGTCTGTAGTATATTGTTCCTGTAGTCGCTTATTCACCTATCATCACATTGATATCACTATATATTTGCACATAATTAATTGAATTTGCACTTAATTGAATTGCACCAGCATTTAGGCATCACTGTAGGTCAGCGCTTTTTAGAGGGTTATTTCTATTTGTTTGCCTAGTACTGTCTCCAGTTGTGTATATATCCCCTCACTGCTCACTCCTCACTTCTCACTGCTCACACGTGTTGCAAATCCAGCTATCTCACATATATCTAAGGTGTGCTTCCCAAGGAACATTACACTGTCAATCAAGAAGTGAAAGTGGTCTGCTTCTAAAGGAAGAGGTAGTAATGATTTATTTATTTATAAAATGTTTTACCAGGAAGTAATACATTGAGAGTTACCTCTCGTTTTCAAGTATGTCCTGGAAATAGTTAATATGACAAATAATACATGGTTACAAATACAGTTACATAAATGAACAGGGTATACATTATATACAATACATTGCATGCACAGTTAGAGAAGATGTATATTATAGGCCTATGTAACAGTTACAGACCAGATAAAAATGTGAGACAGCCTTAGTTTTGAAAGAACTTAAACTGGTGGTGGTTTGAGAGTCTCCGGTAGGTTGTTCCAGTTTTGGGCGCACGGTAAGAGAAGGAGGAACGGCCAGATACTTTGTTGAGCCTTGGGACCTCTTTTGGAGTCAGATCTCAGATGATAAGTGCTGCATGTGGTAGTGGTGAGGAGCTTGTTCAGATAGGTGGGTAGCTTGCCCAGAAAGTTGCACTCCTTAGTCACTGTAAATGCTCCACTGTTCAATTTTCATGAGGGTGCTGGGTTCTGTTATCGGCAGATGCTGCCAACTGCTCACATTATGCACTCCAGACTAAATATTGTTTAGAATACAACAGTTATTTTATTTAAGTCAATGTTTTTGTGCTATAACCACACCTTTGTCAGGACAAAACAAATGATACCACACGATACCACATACCGTGATTTAAATAAAGACCTACAGTTCCAACTCCAACCCCAAAAATACCAAAGTGCTTGCACCTCCCCCATCCATAGTGGGGGGTCATGACACCAGACAATAATAAAAAAACAGTAAATAAGAAAGAAAAATACAACCATTATACATAAAAATACATACAAGAAAAACGAGATCTTTGGTTGATTTTTTGTATACCTGGATTTTTATTTTTTAATTCATGTTTGACATTTTTTATGATTTGGGTGCATTTCCCCTGTTTTGTTATGTATTTTTGTTTTATGTACAGTAGTTTAATAAATTTCTTTTATTTTTCACCCACCTGGTGAGTTGCTGAGTGCTTTTGCATAGTTTTTTGCACAGTCTCTTCGTCCTGCCCATCCTACGTCGATCTCCTAGCCATTATTAATGAGACTGTTTAAAAATAAAAATATATAGGTAAAAAGTAATGTTTAAAAAACTATTATTAGGAATGTATTGTATCTATAAGATATTATGTAACAATAAAATTACATGAATTAGTTGTGGTTATCACAGCTTTACATATATGTAGCTCTTCAGTGTCTGATCTCTTTTTTCTTTTTCAGAGTTAATTTTTAAGTATCACAGTGCTATTTCTTTAATTTTTTTATTCACTGTTAATTTATGTGGCCCCTCTCTCTGGATAGGGTAGGTGCTTGCACTTTTGCATTTTGGGGGACGGAAGATGGCACTGTAGGTCTTTTTTAAGTCACTGTATGTGGTATTGTTTGTGAAGTCCTAACAAAGGTTTGGTTATAGCATCGAAACGTTGACATCAATAAATTTCATCTTTTATTCTAACAATATTTAGTCTGGAGTTTGTATTCTTACAAGTTTCTCTACCTTTAAAGGAAGTTAGGGTAGGCAGATACTACAGGTACAGTATGAGCTCTCTCTTTCTCTCTCTCTCTCTCTCTCTCTCTCTCTCTCTCTCATTCTCTCATCCTCTCGTCCTCTCTCTCTCTCGTCCTCTCTCTCTCTCTCTCTCGTCCTCTCTCTCTCTCCCTCGTCCTCTCTCTCTCTCTCTCTCGTCCTCTCCCTCTCTTCCTCTCTCTCTCTCTCGTCCTCTCTCTCTCTCTCGTCCTCTCTCTCTCTCTCTCGTCCTCTCTCTCTCGTCCTCTCTCTCGTCCTCTCTCTCTCGTCCTCTCTCTCTCTCTCTCGTCCTCTCTCTCTCGTCCTCTCTCTCGTCCTCTCTCTCTCGTCCTCTCTCTCACTCTCTCGTCCTCTCTTCACCTGACAGTCATATTATGTGATGGTCTGGCCCCTATATAAGGCATGGCGTCATCACATACTGTATAATGTCATTTGTTAAATCCCCCAATCATTTTGCTGAATTTAGCACTTGCTCTGAGCTCTTAATGAATTATGACATCTGACATTAATCCCATCAACCTCAGACGTCAACCCTGGGGAGCCCTGCGCACATATTAAATCCAGCAATGAGGCTGATTAATTTAAAATGCCACATTCTATGCAATAACACCCCTGTGGGCTCTGTGCTATACATGTTTAGCATCAGGTATTAAAGGGGTTAATTTATTTTCTGCTTTACAGTAGAACAGTTTGTAGCACCAACCCTACCCATTGCATCCCTAGTGGTAATTCATATTTATATATCACCGGTGTTAATTACTGCATAGTATCTGATATTTTAATATTGCTCCAGGTAAATTATTGCTGTAATCTTAGGCCTTGGCCATGTTTGGACATTGCTGGCGGAAGCGTGCTGAGGCGCGCTCCCGCTCAGCACTGAGCCCCTACAGCCGCAATTAGAGCGGCTTTAGTAGGGGCTCATCTGCCCTTCCGCGCGCTTGCGGAAGCGCAGGTCTTAGGGGAATTTAAAATTCCCCCGCTTGCCGGCGAGACAGGCCGGTCACGTGAGCGGTTCGCCTAATGAGGGCGAACCAGCTCTGTGACGTCACTGGCCGGCCCCGGCCAGTGACGCGCCCGCCCCCTGGCGGTCTGTCCCCCTTCTTCCCCGATCCATGTCTCGTGTGTGTGTGCGTGCATGTGTGTGCATGTGTGTGTGTGTGTGTGTGTGTGTATGCATGTGTGTGTGTGTATGCATGTGTGTGTGTGTATGCATGTGTGTATGTGTATGCATGTGTGTGTGTGTGAATGCATGTGTGTGTGTGTATGCATGTGTGTGTGTGTATGTGTGTATGTGTGTGTGTGTGTATGTGTGTGTGTGTATGTGTGTATGTGTGTGTGTGTGTGTATGTGTGTGTGTGTATGTGTGTATGTGTGTATGTGTGTATGTGTGTATGTGTGTATGTGTGTATGTGTGTGTGTGTGTGTGTATGTGTGTGTATGTGTGTGTATGTGTGTGTATGTGTGTGTATGTGTGTGTATGTGTGTGTATGTGTGCGTGTGTGCGTGCGTGCGTGTGCGCGTGTGCGCGTGCGTGCGCGCGTGTGTGCGCGTGTGTGCGCGTGTGCGCGCGTGTGCGTGTGCGTGTGTGTGTGCATGTGTGTATGTGTATGCATGTGCATGCGCGTGTGTGCGTGCGTGAATATATTTATCAAAGTTGCACAATGCTAATAAATAATTTATTCTCACATGTCTTTTTTTTTTAATTTTTAAAATATTATATAATATACACACACACACACACACACACACACACACACACACACACACACACACACACACACACACACACACACACACACACACACACACGTTCCCCAGTGACACACAAACACACAGACCACTTCAAAGTGACACACACACACTGACAGCTACCAAGTGACACACACACAGTGATACCCGTCTCCCAAGCGCTTGCTGTCTCCTCTGTCAGGACAGCAAAAAGCTCCTGGTAGAGCGAGCGGCAGCACCTAAGCGCTTATTATGTCCCAGGCCTTAGGCTGCGCTTATAGTGCCTGGTGTCAGCGACGGCGATGCAACGTCGCGCCAAAACAAATACATTGAATCCATCACATGCGCTTATAGTAGGCACAATGGCGACGGAGCGACACAGCGTCCAAACATTTTGCAGTCAGTGTTATTTGATTTTTGGAGAGACAGTCGCCACATGTGACTGTCTCTAAACCAATCACAGATCGCCTATTGCACTCTGCCCTCCCCCTTGGTGACATCACTGGCCTTGTCGCCAGCGACGTCGCTCAAACTTCAAATGCAACTTTCGGCAATGGCGACGGCGACGGGTGATGTCATCGGTCGCGTCGCCGTCGCCAGCACTATAAGCGTGGCCTTAGGGTGTAAAAACATTTTTTTACAGGTGCAATTTCCACTCAAGTTTAACAGAATTGTGTTAATCATATGTGAAGCCTACAGTATGTTCACAGTGACATATTTTTTGTAGAACAATAGAATTTACATTTGAATCATTATACTAAAATGTGGTTCTTACTATGTTGTAATTCATTTAATTTTAATGTCCCTATTTTTTTCCTATACTGTTTGCTATCTCAAATCTTTTATTTAAAAGCCTGGATTTTGCACTTCTAATCCAGCGAAATCAGTGCTATATTATCCTTTTTATTATACCTCTCTTTTGTTCTTTTTCAGGTAATTTATTAGGTCTTATGCTTTACTTATAACATTTCATTCTAAATCTGCTGAGATTTATTGTTTGTACAATGTCTTGCTTAATGTGTTTCATGAGCCGTAAAACTGACTTAGAAGTTCTCTTTTGCTTTGAAACATCAAAATATGATTTTGTTCCTCTGGCAGTACTGAAGAAAGAAAGTTGTAAACTCAAGACAAATTGGCTCGTCATGATCCTGCACGAAGCTTGAACTCTACAAGTTAATGTTTCAGAAAACTATGCTGGAATCTAAGACAATAGCTATTCTGAGAGATTTGAAACAGCCTTTGAAAATTACAAACAGCTATTTCTGTTTAAACATTTCACAGATGGGAGTCATACCTGAGCACCAAAAATTACCATCAAATTTATTTTCAGACAAATAAAAGGAACAGGCAGTGTACTAAGTAATATGATTTCCGCCGGAAAGCTTTTAGCTACTTTTGCATTTTGAAAAAATCTCACCATCTGGAGAAATAATATGCTGATATTAACTTTATTTAAACCAGTTGTATAGTGTGCCTTAATACACACTCAAAATAGTATACCTATTGAGTCTAATAAATGAGTAATTTAAAAATGTTAGAATCTGGCCTGCATTTATCAAGATCCCACTTCATAAAGTGTCACAAAGTGACACAAGTATTTCGTATTTATTTTTGCAAGTGTGGTAACTATTTTAAAGGTCCGGTATTAATAATAATTCTAAATAACATCTGCCCAAAGTCATGTAAATGTACTACATGGGCATCTTTTTCGTGTAACCCTCTCTGCCCGGCTTCTAGGGAGATTACATCGATGTGATATATATCAAGGTGATGGATTCAGGCGTCTGGGCAATGAGGTAGCAAGGTTATAGAATAATAGGCGTCAGGAACTTTACAACAGTCTCTTAATCAGGTCCCCTGGCACGGGGACCACACCACACTTCAAATAAGTGTGTACATTTTTTTATTTATATATTATTATTGATACTTTATGTGCTTCCATGAATACCCACTGTTAACACTCAGGAGTTATATCACTTAGTTGCTTAATTGTTCTTAGACCTGGGCTCCCACTCCTTTTTTGTTCCGGATACTCCTCTGTGTTATCCCCGTAGTGCTAGGCCCATTGGGAATCCTAGTGGGTCCTATACAAGTGACACTGATTCCTTTTGTTGGTGTGGGAACTGCCACTTCCCTGCAGCCAGAGAGGATTGTTAATGCAGATCCGTGGTTAGAGCTGATCTGTCGACATCCAGGAGTCCTCAATACTGAGGCCCTCTGTGGCATGCCATTTTCATACTTCATATCTTATATTGGACTCCTCTTAATCTTCTTCTAGGATCCTAACTTAACCAGAGTACTGGCCCTAGATATAACATAATAAAGTAGAGCGGGGCCTGGTCTATACTATTGTATTGCGAACATCCCTATTTCTCCTCCCCGAGGCTTCTGTCCTCTGGTCCTCCTGGAACCTGCCTTCTCAATCTTTGACCTCACATTATATACTTTCCGTGATGTCATGATCCCATGGCAACACGGGATGGGGCCAGGTACATACTAACCCTACTACTAACCTTTTAAAGGGGGGTTACACTCAGAAGATTGGGAGTCTTTTGAAATGATTTATTTATGTTCTATTATGTCCTTTAGAGAGGATCATTATCAAACAAGATTATTTCTCTATCACTTTGAGCTAGAGTCCCTAAACAAATAAATGCGTTATTAGTAGATTCACTAAAGGCCATTATATACATGGCATCTTAAAGGTCAACAGGTCCCTATGGGTGTACAATAAATACAATAACATTAACTTATTTTAACAAATAATGCATAGCAGTAAATTAGTTATTAATTCATTCAGTGCCACTAGCTCTCTTGACCCTTTAAATGGTGCTGAATTGGTTAGAAGTAAATAAAAATTCAAATATACAACACTCTCCATCTCTGGGCCAGATGCACTAAGCTCGGCTATTTAACCTAACGTTAACCTAAATTAAAATTAAAACAAAACAAACAAATAGTAGCGCTATATTAGTTAGTAGTGATGTGAAACTATATGAATTGTGATAAGGTGATAGTGAATAATATTATAATAATTATATACTGTAGTGACAAATAGTGTTGATAATATAAAACAATACTTAGTGATAACAATACACAATGAAAAGTAAAAAATGAATGTCAATAGATTACAACCAGCTCCACAAGATGGTAAAAAAGAGATGAAAGTTCAATTTCAAGCAAGCATTGAATGGGCATGTAAGAGTTAATACTCTATGCTGGAGACATTCACCATCAGGAGAGCTGGATACTTGGGGACCTTGTCGCAGCATCCAGCAGCTCAGAAGGTAAGAAGCAGTCTCTGTGATTGTGCCATGTCCCAGAGCTGCTCAGAAGGTAAGAAGCAGTCTCTGTGAGTGTGCCATGTCCCAGAGCTGCTCAGAAGGTAAGAAGCAGTCTCTGTGATTGTGCCATGTCCCAGAGCAGCTCAGAAGGTAAGAAGCAGTCTCTGTGATTGTGCCATGTCCCAGAGCTGCTCAGAAGGTAAGAAGCAGTCTCTGTGAGTGTGCCATGTCCCAGAGCAGCTCAGAAGGTAAGAAGCAGTCTCTGTGAGTGTGCCATGTCCCAGAGCAGCTCAGAAGATAAGGAGCAGACTTCGTCTCTGTCCAACCCCTTGCTGATATACTGTAGATGACTAAAAATGGGTACTTAAATAATTTACAGATACCTATATCTTAACCCATAATAGGAAAAACTCCAAAATGACACACAATGAAGGCAAACATATCTTCAATCAATTACAGAATTACGTTCACCATTTAAAGAAACATTTAAAACTGTATTTCTGCCTTTAAACCATTTCCCAATAAGGCTAGTTGGTAAATCCACCTTGATTCATGTTGTAAGATAGTCTTGTCCCAGTCTCCTCCCCTGGTATCCTTTTTTTATCAGTTCTAAACACACACATTTTAGAGTTCTGGCGTTTCCTTCATGAAATTCATTAAAATGTTGTGCTACGCCCAGTCCCAGGATCTAAGATGGTTCCGTCCACAGGCGTGAGTGAGTGAAGGAGCTCAGGGGAGATGTGGCAGGCTATGGACGAGACAGCTGATTAGATGAGGTACTGTGACCACAGGGGAGTTACTATATGAGCCAAACAAAATAACTATATAGCCATACACTAGCTGCATTAGCCAAAACAGCCCTAAAGCAAAATAAAACAAGATAAGAAGTGCAAGGCAGCAACAGAACTGTAGAAAATCCCCACTACAAAAAAAAATCTGCAGCGGCTGAAAGCACACTTCAGACGTTCCGATGACCGAGACCGGAGATGGGCCAAAGCACACACGCTCGCGGGCTCCCGAGCGCCATCCTGCTCTCCACAAGGCTCGCCTAGGCAGGGAAAAGAAAAATAATTTGTAATGGCTGAAGTCCAGGTACTATAGAATATGCTACAAAAGCAGACTTGACAAATTTAGCGACTAAGAAGACATACAAAAGCTAATGTTTAAAACCAAACTGTCTGAGATTAAAAATTATATTACTACTCTAGGAGACAGTGTAGATGAGCTGGAGAAAGAAGCTGGAACAATCTCCACAGCACAAGAGTACGTAACCCACAAAATGCAGGAACAGGATAAGACTGTACAAAATATGCTCCTGCATATAGAAGATGTAGATAATAGAGGTAGACGCTTTAACATAAGAGTCAGGGGTATACCTGAAATAGTAGAATACAAAGAGTTGGTCCATTATCCGCAAAAATGATTCTCCCATGTGATGGATGAATCACAGGAATGGACCTGAGGATGGACAGGGCACACAGCATAGACCATCAGATCCCTTTGGCCTGGACCCAGACAATCAGATCCCTGAGAGCCCACTGTCATAAGAATGCAAGACTTTATGGATAAGGAGGTTATTATGCATAATAATAATAATACAAATAATAATAGGTTGTTCTTGTATGATGCTGCTGGTATTATGTAATGCTTTACAGAGACATTTTGTGGGCATGGTCCCTGCCCTCTAGGGCTTAAAGACAATGTTTTTGGTACCTTGGGTGTAGGGAGATGGGGTGGCTTGCCTGGGGTCATGTGGAGCCAATGCTGGGAGTTGAGCTAGTTTCCCCTGCTTCAAGCTTTGTGCCAGAGTCAGTATCTTTACTCACTGAGCCGCTCCTTCAGCCCAGAAGGCTAAAAGCATTAATAATATAGAATACTAACTGAGAGATCCGGCGTTGCCTGGGATTAAAATTTTGCGCTCCCTCCTCTCTCCACTCCCCCTGTCTCTTTCTCCGCTCCCCCTCTCTCTCTGCTCCCCGCCTCCCCCGCGCAACTCCGTTCTCCCGCCCCGCCCTAATAATTGTTTGGTGGGGTGGTGAATCTTGGGTGGGGGGGTGGTGAATCTTGGGAGGGGGGGCGTGAATCTTGGATGGGTGTGTGGGGGGGTGATTATTGGGTGTGTGTTTGAGGGGGTTGAATCTTGGGTGGGTGTGTGAAGGGGGGTGAATCTTGGGTATGTGTGTGAGGGGGGTGAATCTTGGGTGGGTGGTGAGGGGGAATGAATCTTGGGTGGGTGTGTGGGAGGGTGAATCTTGGGGGGGTGAATCTTTGAATCGTAGGTGGGTGGGGGGGTGAATCTTGGGTGGGTGGTTGGGGTGGGCCACCCAAGATTCAGGATGGACATTCTGTATTGACGGAGTGGAAGCCGCACTTCCCCCTCGCCACGCCCTGCAGGACATCTGTCAGCCCTCTTCCAGAAGCCTCTGCAGGTGGATGGGGATCCCCGCCCCCAGCTCAAGCACCTCGGCCAGCTCTTCCACCTTCATGTGCTGGCTGCAGCCGGGCACCGTGAAGATCTCCCCGCTCTCCCGCTGCAGCACCCGCACCCGGTACTGGCCCTCGCAGCGGCCAGAGGAGTGGGCCTTCAGCAGGTGTGGGGACCAGCCGGGGAACGCCGTGTGAATCGGGGAACAGCATGGCAACTCCGCAATGACTTCGCGCCAGAACCGCCCGGGCTAGGCCACACTGTGTACATCCTCCGGGGAGACGCGTCACTAGGTAACGGGAGCATTGTGCGCATGCACTATGAGCTGCGGGTGAGGGGTTGATGGGGGGGAGCTGGCGGGGAGGTGTGCTGCGGGAGAGGGGAGGTGATGGGGGGAGCCAGCGGGGAAGTGAGCTGGGGGGGTGATGGGTGGGGGAGTGTTGGGGGGGGGGAGCCGGCTGTCTGGGCTGCTGGGTGCGTGTGTGTGGCAGTTGGGTGAGGCCGAGGGGGAAGGTGAGCTGCGAGTGAGGAGGAGAAGAGCGTGGCAGTTGGGTGACGTCATCGAGCCACGCAGGCCAATGAGAGGCGTGCGGGGCGGGGCAGGGATACGGACCAATCTGATTGGCCAGAGGCTGAGTGACAGACCCACGGACCAATTAGATTCACCACATATACTATCAACCCCACAAATTTCAATTTTATATATTAAGATGAGGGGGCCTAGATCCAGCTGAATAATGATCAATCCACGTTAACCCTGCAGCACTGTAGAGCAATGAGAGAAATTACTGTGCACCTTCAAAAAGCCAACGTGAGATTCAAATGGGATTTTCCTACCAAACTGATTGTCATACAACAAGGGAAAGTTTCCGTTCTCAGATACGGAGAAAACACCACTAACATTTTTGAAAGACTCACTATATTCCAGGACCCAAAGCAAGTGAAAGACCACAGGACTCTGAGACTTCAGGAACCCTCCGGCCCCACCCAAAGCAGAGAGGGCAACAATGGGTAGACGTGGGCAGTAAAAAGTACAGAAATACCAACGATAGCAGCAGCCAACAGTACGGAGACAGGAGGAAACCCCAGGATAAAACAGGGATCACTGAGTGAAGAATTTTAATTATTATACATATACACAAAGTCAAAACTTTGACTTTCCATATACAGAAAGTGTTTGAAATAATTGAGACCATTGACTGTGTACTTTTATTTTGCGCTGTCAGAATAGCAGTGTAAATTACACAATGCTATGGATAACCGCTAACGGGACTATAGTCCACAAAGTGGTTGTCGTCGCAAGAGGATAAGACAAGATGGAATAATATTTGACAGTTCAAAGGTTTAAAAAGGTTTGTTTTTTTTGATAATCAGTTCTGGTTTATGTTAGATATACAGCTAAACCCCGTTATAACGCGCCTCGCTATACCGCGATTCGGTTATAACGCGGTTTTCCCGTGGCTCCCGTTTTAAAAAAAAAAAAAAAAAAATTTTTTTTTGCACACTGCACACACTCACTGCACACACACTGCTCATTTCTAACACTGCACACACACTGCACACTGCACACACACTGCACACTGCACACACACTGCTCATTGCACACACTGACACACTGCACACACACTGCACACACACTGCTCATTGCTCACACTGACACACTGCACACACACTGCACACTGCACACACACTGCTCATTGCTCACACTGCACTCACACTGCTCACACTGACACACACTGCACACTGCACACACACTGCTCATTGCTTACACTGCACACACTGACACACTGCTCATTGCTCACACTGCACACACTGACACACTGCTCATTGCTCACACTGCACACACTGCACACTGCACACACACTGCTCACACTGACACACACTACACACACACTACACACACACACACACACACACTACACATATACATAAATCAGCCTTACCTTGGGGATGATTGGTGAGGCATGTGGCTGCAGGGGGGGGGGAGCGTGCCGGTGGGGGTGGTGCTGCGGTGGAGGGGGATGATGGCTGTGGGGGCCCCCGATGCTGCGGGGGCTGGTGGGATGGCCCGGTGCAGCGCGGGGGGGCATGGGGGGGGGGGGGCAGGACGACCCTGCGCTAGGGGGCCCTGTATTGCGGCGCGAGGGCCCTGTGCTGTGGCGGGGGGGAGCCGGACCGGAGGGGAATCCCCCCTCCCATCTCCTGTCACGCGGTGACAGGGGAAGCGGAAGCCGGAGGGGCATCCCCCCTTCCATCTCCTGTCCCGCGGTGACAGGGGAAGCTGAAGCCAGAGGGGAATCCCCCCTCCTGTCCCGCGGTGACAGGGGAAGCTGAAGCCGGAGGGGAATCCCCCCTCCCATCTCCTGTCACGCGGTGACAGGGGGAAGCCGGGACCGCGGGGTAAATATGCACTGATGCGGCGGCCATTTTTTTTTTTAAATTAGCGCGACCCCGTTAGTAACGCGGTGGTCTCGGGGTGGACCCCGAGGACCGCGTTATAACGGGGTTTAGCTGTACTAAAGTGATGGTTATGTTTTCTAGACTGGTTTATAAAGAGATCTATGGTAGTCCTGTGATATTATAACAGACGTACTGTAGATAATAAACTAATGGCAAACTGTTGTCTTGCCATTAAGTTTGAGTGTTAAGGTAGGATATTATGTATGTGTACAAGAAAGGGCTAAGAAAAACGAAATAGCATGACCGCAATGAAAAAAGAGATTAGATAGAAGATTGCTTTTTGCTTTCCCCCTTCTCTCCCCCTCCCCCCTCTTCCCTTAATCCTCCCCCCACCCTTCCTTTCCCCTCCCTCCCCTGTGGAACAGGGATGGCTGGACCGTCCGGGCCTGCACACACTAGTCTCCCCCTTATATTTCCACACTAGGACTGGTGTGGACGAGTGTCTCTGTTAACAAGATATCTGAGTAACAGTAACAGAGACACCCATTTTGAGAGAGTAGGTCAGGAGGTCTCAAGAAATGGGGGATCAAGAAACTGATCCCAATTTTTGGTTAATTTTGTATTTGTATGTGTGTGTTTTTCTATTTATTTTTGATTAATCTCTTAATTTCGGATTAACACAGCGGGTGTTCCCTGCAGTCCCATTCAAAGTGAATGGGACTGCAGGGACCCCTGCTGTGTTAATCCGAGGGCCGTTAAGAATCTCACAGAAATGTTGCGGCAATGTTGAGGCATTTACTGTGAGACTGCCCCAGAATCTCCAAGGCAAGAGTACTAACACTCGTGAAAAGAAAATAAAGTGCGCAGCTAACTAATTAAGTGACGTGATAATAGGTGTTAAAAAACATAACCTTAAACGGAGCGTCTGCAGCTGCGATGGAGGGGGGGCTCAGAAACCCCCTAGACTAGCAGATAAAGACAAAAAAGACACAGCGCACAACGCTCATAGTGCATAAAACAATATAATAAAGGTACAATTAATTAGGGTAAGTAATGTGCGTACATCAATAAAGATAAATAAATGCAGTTAGGGATAATGTTACCCAACGCCTCAGGAAACCGGAAGGAGTATCCTCTCAAGGGTTATGGCGCTGGTGTCTCGGATACAGGATCCTATTGGTAAGTAGGTAAGTAGATCGCCTCTAAAAAAGTTCTTTTCCCCCAAGAGCACGAGTCCAAAGCTGCTGCTGCCACTTGCAGTCCTTTGCCAGAGCACAGCTCCACACCGGCCGGGTCCTCTCACTCCCCTCTGTGCAGAAGCACTTCCGGGTCGAAGTACGATTGGAGTACGAGACAAACTAAGGTTGGTTGCTATCTATCAACTACGAACCCAAACACCACAACAAACATGACATATAGGATAGGCACTCTGAATGTTATGGGACTAAACTCACCGGTGAAAAGGAGACGAGCCCTTGAAGAGATAAAATAGATGACAAATTATGCAATATTTATACAGGAGACACATTTTAAAAGAGATAAAGAACCGAGAATGATCAATAAACACATTGTTCAAAAATGTAATATCTCATCAAGAGATAAGAAAAATGGAGTGGGAATTCTGCTTAGCAACAATTTTGTGTTTCAGGATATCACCACGAAGAAAGATATAGAAGGTAGATAAATTATGATCAAAGGGAAGATAAAGGGGAAGAAGGTAACTCTAGCAAACATATTTGCTCCCAACGTTAGGCAGGCAGACTTTTAGAGAAGGTAATATCAATAATTAATGTATTTAGAATAGGAGCTCTGTACCAGGGAGGTGATTTTAAAGTAGCTCTAGATCCGGTGTTAGATACCTCCAAAGGATTTACAAAAGTGAGCAAAAAACAGACTATATTTATAAACAAAATATTGGACCAGCAGGCATTGGTTGATGCCTGGAGAGTCTTAAATCCGTCAGGGAAGGATTATATGTATTACTCACACTCACTTGATAGCTATTCTAGGATAGATTATCTTTTAATAGATTAAACTATTGTGTGTAAAATAAGGAAAGTTAATATTGGCAATATTACGTGGTCAGATCATGTACCAATAATTGTAGAAATTGATTTGGATCTGGGTTCTACACAGAAAGGTGAGTTGACATGGAGACTGAATGAGTCCTTACTCAAAAATAGTAATGTAGTCTTAGTAATAGAGGAGGCTCTTAAAAATTACTTAGCAAAAAATAATGTAGGAAATATATCCCCGGCAATATTGTGGGAGACTCATAAAAGTGTTATAAGGGGAGTGTTTATTCAACAAGCCTCCCCCAGGAAAAGAGTAAGAGAAAAATACATTTTAAAATTAAGCAAACTAATCCAAGACCTTGAAATAAAACATAAGAGGGCAGCTGATAAGGAGATACTAGCAGAATTAATAACAGCCAGAGGAAAATGTCATTTGTTAGCAACCCAAAAAATAGAAAAGTCACTGATTTGGCTTAAACCTAAGTATTATGAGAAAGTAATAAGATGGATAGGCTGTTAGCCAACCAGTTAAAACAGAAACAGAACCAATATAATATCAGTACAATTCGGAAACAGGATGGAATAGTGTCACAGGATCCAAAAGTTATTAAAGAAGAGTTCAGGCTATTTTACGAACAATTATATAATACAGAAGCCATGCAAAATAGGAAAAGTGAGCATATAGTGGAGGATATAAAAACATTTATGAAGGATATTCAAAGTAAATTGTGCACCCCAAAACTGGGACAACCTACCAGAGACTCTTACATCCACCACCAGTCTAAATTCTTTCCAATCTAAGGCTGTCACACATTTTAATCTGGTCTGTAACTGTTTCATATGCCCATAATATAAATTATCTTTAACTGTGCATGCAATGTCTTGTATATAATGTATACCCTGCTCATTATGTAACTGTATTTGTAAACATGTATTATTTGTCTTAACTCTGTGCCCAGGACATACTTGAAAATGAGAGGTAACTCTCATTGTATTACTTCCTGGTAAAATATTTTATAAATAAATAAAACAATAACACTCGAGGTGAGAGCTAAACTTGACGCGGTTATAACATGGGATGAGATAGAAAAAGTAATAAAAGACCTGCCAAACGGGAAAAGTTTAGTTCCTGATGGACTGCCACAAACATACTATAAAACCTTTACTAACTCTCTAATAGTATACATTCAGGGTATGTTTAACACTTTGAGAGATACGGAAACGTGTCCCATATACAATATGGGGCCTATGCAGAGAGCTGCGAATTTTCGAAATTCGCCATTTTTTGGAGATAATCGCGCAGAAAACAGCAGAAAATGGAGATTTCCGAAAAACGCGCCAATTTTTCTTTTCTATTTGTAAAATTCGCCTCGCGGCTGGCGAGAACCGCAATCTCGCCAGTTTAAAAAATATCCGTATGCAGAGAGGCGCGAACGGCATCTAGCGGCTGTTCGCGCCAATAAAATGGCGCGATTGTCTCCGTTTTGCCTCGCCAAAAAAAACTGCCGCTCGCGGCCATTGCAAAGGGGAAAAAAAAGGCGCAAATTTGTTTTAACACATTTCTGAAGCGCGCATCTCGCCAATTTAAACTCGCCAGACGCATCCATGTTAAACATAGCAGAATTCGCACTTTTCTGCATATGGAGATTAAAACTCTCCAAAAAAGCTCCTTTTTATTAAATTCGCCAATTTTAAAATTCGCTGCTCTCTGCATGAGGCCCTATGTCAGAAGCTCATATAATGGTTATCCCTAAACCAGGTAAGGACAAATTAACTTGTGCAAGTTATCGTCCAATATCGCTTATAAATGTAGATCTCGCCAAAATATTAGCAAACAGACTTAATGAATATCTACCGGAACTGGTAAAGAGAGATCAAACCGTATTTATACCAAAAAGGGAAGCCAAAGATAACACTAGGCAAATTATAAATATATTGAAACAGATTAATAACAAACTTCAGCCATGATACTATTATGTTTAAAATGCTGGAGCAAATAGGAACGGGGATATGTTTAAACAGTACATAAAGACATTATATATTAACCCATCAGCAAAGGTCAAGGTAAATGGACAGGTCTCGAACTCATTTAAAATACTTAATGGTACGAGAGAGGGATGCCCGCTGTCCCTGTTGATTTTTCACACTAATATTGGAGCCGTTAGCAGAATCAATAAGGAATCATCCAGACATTGCGAGAGTTAAAATAGGTGAGAAAGAACATAAGATTGCATTATATGCGGATGATATTCTTCTGATAACTAATCCACTTGTCTCGTTGCCAAATATAATGGGTGTTCTGGGTAGATATAAAGATGCAGCGGCCGTTATTCGAACACTTCACGCGGTGTATACCTCGGAATACCCATGTCATGGCACATGATTTCTTCCAACCTTACTGCCTTTAGACGCGAGTGTAGAAAATTGCATTTAAACTCCTGAAATTGACACAGTTGCACAGTAGCACAATACTGTACATATTACAATTAATTCATTTCATTGCATTTCATTGCACACAATGAAACAAAATCCATGGAATTCAAACAAAGCAACCGCGATAAACACGTGTGCCTGGGGCGATTGGCCGCGTTAATGCCGCATAGAATACAGCAGAGCACACAAAAACGGCTCCGTGATTTTTTCGAATAATGGCCGCTGCATCTGTAGTTTAGCATCTAATTTTAAAATAAACCAAACAAAAACAGAGGCTCTTAATATAAGTCTACCAGCACAGTTGGCGGCCCAAGTAAAAGAAAACTTCCCTTTCGAGTGGAAGAATAGAAGTATAAAATATGTGGGTACAAATATAACGCCAAAATTAAGGGACTTGTTCCAGGCCAATTATACCCCATTAGCAAAAATAACAGAAAACGATTTAAAAAGGTGGAATAAGAGTATTATCTCGTGGATAGGTAGAGTTAATTGTATTAAAATTAATATATTGCCGAGACTTATGTATTTGTTCCAGACTATCCCCGTAAAAGTTTCCAAACAGTATATTGCTATGCTCCAAAGTAAAATTAATACATTTATTTGGGAATTTTAAAACCAAGGTCCAACATTAAAACATTGCAAAGGCATAAATCATAAGGTGGACTTGGTCTGCCAAAAATCAACAAGTACAGCTTAACCCCGTTATAGCGTGGTTCTCGGGGGCCACTCTCGACCACTGCGTTATAAACGGGATCGCGGAAAAAAATGGCCGCCAAATTTTTTTTTTTTCCATTTTTTTTTTGTGGTGGTACTGTGTCCACCGGAGGGGGAAAGCTGAGAACTCTCCCAGCATTCCCAGACCCGGTGGGGCAGCGGCAACAGCACACAGCACTTACCCGGCATCTGGCAGCTCTTGTCCCTGTCTTCCGCTATCTGCTTCCGTCTTGCGAGAGCAAGCTCCCTTAAAGAGACAGTGTGTCTGTGTGTGTGTGTGTGTGTGTGTGTGTGTGTATTTGACTGTGTGAGACTGTGTGTGTGCAGTGTGCTGTGTGTGTGCAGTATGCTGTGTGTGTGCAGTGTGCTGTGAGTGTGTGCAGTGTGAGTGTATACAGTGTGCTGTGAATGTATGCAGATAGTTACGCACACCCTACTATCGGTACAGCACTATGTGCATGGGATGAAATATCCAAAGATGACAGAATGTTCACGTTCCCATCCTCTCTCACTCCAATATGTAGGAATCCTGACCTTCCCCCCAAGGTTGGATTCCAGAATATTTACAAAGTGGAGTCAAGCGGGTCTAATTAGACTGGGAGATCTGATTGAAATGGGAGAGACTTGATGTTTTATACACTTTCAGGACCGGTTCGATTTTAAAGAAGGGGAGAGATTGCAATATATGCAAATACTACATTATATGAACACAAATTTAATTTTATTTTAAACACATTAAGGTCGTTGAATCCTTTTGAAACAGTGTTGGTTTTGCTGGGTGCAGGTGGGCACAATATATTGTACATCTATAGAACATTATTGGAAATCAATGCTGAATCTAAGCCAGGGTTTGTATTAGCTGGGGAAAAGGAGCTGGGTAGGGATTAGTCTGCACTCGAATGGACACAAATGTGGAGCAATGCCGGCTCTTCCTCGATGTTAACGAATATTTAAAAAAAATGCATATAAGATAATGTACAGTATAGGTGGTAGTATACACCAGAAAACTGAAAGAATGCTATTCAGGAACTTCTAATAAGTGCTAGAGAGGTTGTGAGGAGGTGGGAACAATGCAACATATTTGGAGGAAGTATAAGAAAAGAAAGTGTTTTTGGGATATGATAGTGGAGCATATTTGCAATATTACCAAGATTAGAATCCTAAACATCCTAAACAGGGAAGGGGTCAAAGGATACAGAAATAGAAAATCTCTATTTAAATACACATGCTAAATGCAGCAAGATATGCTATCGCTGCCATTTTTGGAAAAAGCAGGAGTCACCCACTATGGAACAATGGGAGTCGAGAATATGGGAGGTTATGAGGATGGAACAACTCTCATACTGTACATAACCACTGACACAAGGTTAAAATTTAAACTCCTCTGGTGGCCATGGTCAGAGATCACTGGTAAAGAATATTGTGAAAAGATTTGAAAGAGGAAACATCTGCCAAAGTAGGAATACTAGGGACCATTTGGATTACTAAATATGAGTTTGACTTGTTTAGATTTTACTTTAATCTAATTTTTTGTTTTGTGATTGTATTTTTTATTTATATTGTCAGTATGTTATTGTGTATTCTGTATTCTACTGTATAACTCACTTTGTATGCTATATATTATGCAATATTGTCTACTTTTATGTTACGATTGATTATGGGGAAGTGATGCAGAGTTCTGTAGTATTATTCCTTATGTTGTTTTGAGATTAGGGCAATTTTAGGTATAAGTATTGCTGAGGGCATAGTTTAAAACTGATATGTTTTCTGTTTTCAAGTTGTATTGTACTGTACTGTATTGTATATGTTAATTGTTATAAAAGTGTGGATTACAAATAAAGAATTAAAAAAAAAAATTCTGCTACACTACTTTGTCATTATTATTCCAAATATCTCTATGATGCTCTAATATTCTAGTTTTTAATTCTCTCCCCCTCCCCCCCCCCCCCCACACATATATTTTAGGGCCTTTTCATCTCAGCATATACAATACTCCCCTACTTTTGCAATTTATATATGACTGTATAGGGTCATTTTGAACTCAGTTGCATCTTGAATTGTTTGGCCTTTTCATGAATTTGCACGCTTCACAGCGGCAGATCTGTACCACAAGGGAAATTTCCTTTTACCTATGGATGTAACTAAATCTTGGACTAATCATTACTGCTGCAGTGAAATTACTTCTTACAAGCAGATATTCCAGATTTCTTGATCTCCTTGCTATCATTGGTGGTAGTGGTGGTGTACCCACATATTGTTTTCATTCAGGATCCTGTGTCAGTATAGTCGAACACTTACAGTACTAAGAATTTTTCGCATATCTTGCCTATGTGTGCCATAGATGGTTATAAATCTGACTGCTTCATTCCTTTCTTTCCTTTTGTTTTTTAATAATAAATCAGACCTTTAACATTGTGTTTCTTCATCATACCCTTTGGATATAATATTCTTGGAGTACCCTCTTTGGAAAGATCTCTCCGATAGCTTTCTGGACCTCTGTCCCAAGAAATTATCAGAGGAACAGTTTCTTCTTATACACAGAAACGGTCCCTTTGGGATCTCTCTAATCAGGGATGGCATATGATAACTAGATGCCATGAGTAAGCTATTTGTCGCTGTTGGTCTTCTATAGGAATCGGTTACTATTTTGTTTCACAGTCTTAATCTCAAGATCCAAAACCACCACTGAAATGTAACTAGTTAGATGTGTGCGGTTTAAAATCAGATCATTCTTATTTAGTTTGGTCACCATTTGCCAAAACTATGTTTGTGTGTCATCTCAGATTACCAAAATATAATTCATACTGTATATCTAATCTAGAGTGCCACATAATCATCCGAAACCCCAACAAATACTACCTGCTGCTCCCACCATCCTAGGAAGAGTCTGGCATAAATTAACTTCCTCCAGACCCTGAAAAATGGGAGAGTTTCTCAGGTATGTCAGTGGTGCCCATTTGTGTGCACAGGTGTCTCTCAAGTGTTGTCTGGTTGTGTGTTGAGGGGATATACAGTATGCAACACTTTAATAAAATAGGTATGTTTCTTATTTATGCTGATATTTTCGTGAGTACTAATTATTGTTGCAAAATGTAAAACATATATATGTAATATCTTGGTAACATTTTCACAAATGTAACTATGGGACATTTATGTAAGTAATAGGCCATAAATTGCCATAGTGCCTTTTCGGCATAAAATAAAAGTGAACATTGCAATGCTGCTCAATTTGCCATAAGAAATATAAATAAAACAAACAAAATAAACGCAAAGTTAATTTTACTAAATTTATGGATTTATTAAGTAAATCCAAAATGCACAAGCACAAGCCAACCTTGATGATTTCAATATGTATACATTTTCATGTCATTAAGTGTATGTACTGTACATATATGTAGAAATGGAAGTATGCCTGTATACAGATGCAGCGGCCGTTATTCGAACATTTCACATATTGTATACCTCGGAATACCCATGTCATGGCGCATGATTTCTTCCAACCTTACCGCCTTAGACGCGAGTGCAGAAAATTGACACAGTAGCACAGTAGCACAGTAGCACAGTACTGTACACATTACAATTCCTTAATTTCTGCCACGGATACGAAACAGATTACATGAAATTCAAACAAAGCAACCGCGATAAACACGTGTGCCTTGGGCCATTGGCGGCATTAATGCCATGTGGAATACAGCAGCGCACACGAAAACAGTTCCGTGATTTGTTCGAATAACGGCCGATGCATCTGTATGTACATATAATGACATTTTTACGATTGTTTCATCTGCCGTTATATTTCTAATATGTTTGGATATCCTTTGGGAATATATACTTTTTTTCTTAAAAATGATATTGTTATATCTTTAGAGTTTGAACTCACAATATCACTCTCCTGAGTTTTATGCTTGTACTGCAGGTATTGTGTAAACGCTCTAGTAATCAGCCATGTCCTCTGCTTTGCCAGCGTCTGGATAATAGAGGGGAACAAGAAAATTAAAAAAGCACATTGCGCAGTCTGTCTGTTCTTTAGTGAGAGATAATGAGCAAGTATAGATGGGTATGTATTGTATGTATGGGAAAATTACTGGAGCCGCTCCGTGGATGCTGGATACTTGAATGAATTAACCCAAAAAGATGATACAGGAGAATGCTGAGTTGACAAAATTGAAATTTTTAACCACACAGGATAAAAAAAATAATACAAAAAATAAATAAAAACAGACTGAGATGGCCCTATGGGGGGATGCATCTAATGACTACCTCATTGATAGCGCTTTCTCTGAGGGGAGGAGATCCGGCTGTAATGCAGTTTCTCTCCTCACACAGTGTCTCTCAGATGTCTTTGAGGATGGCGGCTTAAATGTCCCGTAAGCCAATAGGCAGCCATGACTTCATCCCTTGAAGCTTCCTATTGGCCCATGTGATGCAGGACATTTAAACAGCAGAGAGATACCGATACCCCTGCAGAGGTAAGTATTTTGGGAAGCAGGGGGTCCCAGTAGCAGAATTCAACACAATTCAGCTCTGGAGACCCCCTGCTTCAAACCATTTTGTTTTCCTTTTAAACATAAAGGATCACCAGGAGTGCTGCTTTAGTTGATATCACTATTATTTTATTGTTATTGATTGTTTATAGATCTGTGGATCCTGTGATCTGCTACGTGTGATTGTTGTGCAGTTTCCTTGCCTTTATGGGACCTAGTAAGCCACCCCTGATGAAGTGGCAGCAAGCCATCCCTTGACAAAGTGGCCAAGTGCCACAGAAAGTTTAGGGAGGTTTGTCATTGGTGATATTACATGTGGTGATGTCAGCGCATATGATGAGACTGAGTGTGTCACCAGGCTGCAAGTGACGGCACACATGGAGAGCTGTGTGGGGGGCGCCACTACGGTATACTTCATGGATATTAATGTGCCTTATTTTAATCTCTGTGATACCTTAGTAGGAGCACACACTTCTTGATGAGGTATACTGTGATGGGTGCTCTAAATGCCAATACAATTTGGGAGTACTAGTGAGAAATGGAGAAAGCACTCACGTTGACTTTAGTAAATTCTTTCAAAAAAGTCCAAAGGTCAACGTTTCGGTCGAAACTAATAAACTTTTAAAGAATTTACTGAAGTCCATGTGAGTGCTGTCACTCTTATTTTAAACTCTAGCATTGAGTAAAACATCTATATGCTTTTTATATCTTATGAAATAAATACCAATTCTACACTACAGGATCCCCTGCACTTTTCTATTTCTGTTTTTGTACAAGGTAACCTTTCAGTGTATTCAAGTGCATTATATGGTTTTAACAAATACATTGCAAGTTATGTACCTCTGATTAAAAAGTCTTCATTGAATTTAGGTTCTGCATTGTATTTTGTTCATTGTTAAATGTTGTACTCTGCAGTATCCAATCTTTATTCGTTGCAGCTAAGCAATATGTATTTCACACTTTTCTCCTCCTCAGGGGCCAATAAAGTCATTTTTGTTTTACTTTACGGTGTAATTCCCTCAAGTGCAGTATATACATTATAATAAAACATTACAACCATATTAAAGACCTTTACCTTTAAGATGTAAAGATACCAAAAAAAATTAAATTAGCAGTGACTAAAGCAATACATTACTACTGAACGTTTCATTAAACAATCCTTTAGTTACTGAAGCTTGTACAAAACCAGAGGCATTGATTATTCCAGATAATCTTGCCTGCTCCTATTAACTACTTATCTGGACTTAATGCATTTTAATGCAACTTCAGCTCTTTAGACAAAGCATAATTAGTCTTTTAAAAAAGCCAATAATTTTCCCTCTGGCTAGACAACATAATAAACTAAAGCTGCAAATAAACTTTTTGGTACAGGTGAGTTTTTCTTTGAAATTAATAGCAAACATCAAGGAAACCTGTAAAAGACTGTTATATATTTTAGAAAAGCTTTCAAACCTGCACATGCATGGAAAGGCCTTCCAATTCCTCGTACATTAGTCTTGGGTTTTCTATATTAAAATTTTACACACAAGGGAACCCATTTAGTTTGCAATTAATTAATAGCATTATACATGCTGTGTTTAGAAATAAAGACACCGTTTGAAGTTCAATGAACAATAAAAAAGATAGAAGGTTTAAGCCAGGCTTTAGGGCTCCAGTAACCTGGATTCTCTTTAAACCCTCTGAAATCTGATGACCCAGAACTTAGATAAACATTGTCAAATCTGAACAGCAACAGCATGGAGCCGAAAATTGCGCAGATCCTCCTCTCCAGTTCATAAACCAGATAGTAACAGACACGAACCCTGGGCCATTCCAAATTAAAAGCTTGTCTCATGAGCTGCTTCGCCTCGTCCAGGTCCCGGATTGATGACAAGAGGAAACCATGTCGGTGAAGCTGCTCCAAAGACCCCCTCACTACACAGCCCACCCCCTAACTCCAGGATCCCTGGGAATACCTGAGCAACATCCCAACTGGACAACTGACCGGAGGGGGAGGGGGAGAGAGGCGGAGAAAACCGGACCGGGCCCGATCCCTCAGAGGAACAACAGAAAGTGTCCCAGATCATCCGGCAACTCAGAAGAAGGCCTCCCCGGACCCATGGCTTGAATCAAATGCCGCTAATCATAACAAGTAGTCATCAGCGGGAAGGAGTAGAATCCAGATCCCATACGTGATCCGAGCGTGTCTCCTGGCAGAACGGCGGTTCTTCGGGTGACGGATTTCTCAGGGATGTTGTTGCTTCATCCTCAACAGATAAGTAGTGCTCTCCACGCCATCTGCTACTCTGGTAGATTATTAAGCAGGGAGACCAGGTCCGTGACAAACAGTTAAATAGTAAGGCTTCTCCTTTCTCTTATGGTTTCATTATAGATGGCATATTGGTCAGGATATAGATTCGTGGCAGGGTGATCGATAGATTATCAGTCCTTATATCCGTTTTTATGAAAGTTATGTACCGCCAATCTCTCCGAGGCCTGCGGTAGCCCCGTGCCGCAGCCAGCCCTCTGAGTCTTTGGGGGTTCTTTGGATTGCTGAGTCAGGGGGAGGACCAGGGACTTTAGCAAGTGTTCACTCTCCTCTGGGTATCTGATGTGGTGATGCTTGCCATTTATGATGACAATGAGTTTGAATTGAAAACCCCATTTTTACCAAATATTATTCTCCTTTAGTAAGAGGGTTAAGGGTCTGAGTTCCCGTCTGCGTGTTATGGTCACGTTTGATAAGTCATTGAATACTTGCAGGGATTCATTTTCAAATGGTACTGTATGTCACCTTTTTCTCTGCATGCATTTATAATCTTCTCTTTGGTGCCATAACTGTGAAGCCTCAGGATGATGTCTCGTCTGTGTTTGGAGTCTTCAAATCTTGGGACCAGAGCCCGGTGGGCACGGTCAATTTCAAGGTCCTTCTCCAGAAGTTCAGGGCTAATTGTGGTTAGGAGCTTGTGAAGGTAAGGTCTTTGGCCTCAGTTGTGACTGACTCTGGGACATTACTTATCCACAGGTTCTGCCTCCTGTCCTGTTCTCTTGGTCCTCGAGGTTATCTTTAAGGTAGCTTATTTCTTGACCCATTCTTAGAATTTCGTCATCCGCGGTACTCTGTAGCTGGAGTGCTTCATCCATTTTTGTTTCCAACCCGGATGTTCTGTGGGCAAGGGAGTTAATCTCTTCTTTTAGCTCAATCACTGCACCTTTTAAGTCATCCTAAAATGACTGGTGCATTTTATCACACATCTTTGACAGCAGCTCCTCCAGGTATGCTTGTGTTATTTCCCCGCCTACACAGGCGCTTGTATCTGTCCATCCCTGCTCTTTGTCAGGAGGGGCTCCACGTGCTGAGGCAGCGCCATCTTGTGCTCCGCCTCCCTGGCCTAACGGGCGTTGTTGTCCTCCGAACTACCGGGACACGTCTTGTATCCGGGGCTTTTTTCGTTTTCCTTCCATGCTGGGGAAGCTTTAATGGTTCTCCTGGTTGTTTTTTGTGCTCATTGGAGGGGGAGAAAGTCCTATTTTGGATGCATATGTACGAGGGTCTCGGGAACGCCCTCCCTAACCGTCCATCCCTGGTGATGTCACCGGAAGTCTCCTGTTTTGACATTTTTAATGAAATATAGTCATAGTTTTAGTCTGATTTCATCAGTAGTGGTTATTGATTTTGAATCTTTCCCTTAGCTGTATATATGATTGTAAGGGTATGTGTTTACTTTTTGCCCTTTATTCTTTCTTATTCGGGGTCTTTGGGATAGTGCCTGTCCGCCCTAAGTCCTCTCTAGTGTCCTGTCCCCACTTTTCTGTAATGGGGGAATTTTTACTGTGAGTTTGTGGCCTGTGGGAAGACTGTGAATTTGCAGACTGTGAGTTTGCAGGCTGTGAGTTTGCAGGCTGTGAGTTTGCCGGCTGTGATTTTGCCGGCTGTGAGTTTGCCAGCTAAGAGTTTGCCGCTGTGAGTTTTTAGACTGTGAGTTTGCCGGCTGTAAGTTTGCAGACTGTGAGTTTGCAGGCTGTGAGTTTGTAGACTGTAGGTTTACCGGCTGTGAGTTTGCCGGTTTTTAATTTGCAGGTTGCGCGTTTGCAGGTTGTGAGTTTGCAGGTTGTGAGTTTACAGAGTGAGTTTGTGGGTTGTGCCTTTGGGGGTAGACACTAGACTGTGAGTTTGCAGGCTTCATATCTGATGACTGAGAGTTTGCAGGTTGTGAGTTTACAGACTGAGTTTGCGTGTTGTGCCTTTGGTGGGTAGATACTAGACTGAAACCTTCAGTTGTAATAATGTATTTTGATTTATGTGGGGTTCGATATGTAGGGATGAGGGAACAGTCAACTCAGTAATATTCTCTCTTAGCTGCAGTTCCTGTGCACCTGCTCAGAGACTTTAGACGGCCATTTTGTGAATTGGGGATGGAACCCTCCCGTGTGGACTTGCGGCTTCTCCTACCATGTATGCCCGTGCCCATTAGCTGACAAGGACACCACAGGATCCCCTCTGGTTCGCGGAGCCTCCACTCTGCTAATCCTGTGTGTGAGGGAAGAAGCGGGTATACACTTGGCGGCGAGGCTGTACTGCTGAGGTAGAGCGGTTGCACAAGATTGCAACCTCCACTTGCTCCCTGGCTCCCCGCAGCAAACGGTCAGCCCGCAGTTACCAGCTCTGCATCATTAACAAAAAAAGACGGTGTGAAACAGCGCTACCAAACTATATAAAATGTGTACTTAATGAAATAAAAAAGGTAGAAAATGAAAACACTGGCAGCCTGGCAAATACTGACAGTACAGTCAGTCAAGAAGCATAGAAAAAAAGAGATCACCGGCGCCAAAAAGTGATGAATTGAATGTCAATCAAATAAAGTCCAAACCATATAGTGTGAAGTTCAAATGAAGTCCTTAGATGAACAGGTGATGAAGAAATGAACTGACGACTCTCATCATAGAGCAGTGCAATATGTAAAAAAGAGAAAAAGAAACAAATTATGGTGCAGTATGCAAATCAATGTTAACATAAAACGTGACAGACAAACAACACATAACAAACATGACAGACTAAAACGACCACACTAGCAAGGCTATATACTTAATATAAAGCTATTTATTAACAACAACTAATGCTGGGTTCTGGAGGGTAACTGATAAGCACCAAAATCCAGAGGGGTAAAAGTGAAACCCTACTCACAGGACACTAGATGCACATAAGCAGTTCCGACTGGAATCGTACTGATGCTCTCCAAAGATGGCGACCGAAGCTCTCTCACAGGCGTCCCCACGTGTTGGGGGTTGAAGGTGAGTCACACGAACTGCGGGACTTCCGGGCGGATATGACGTCACGCCCTGGGGCGCTCCCAATGCCAATGTTCCTCTCTCACTCCTCTTCCCCCACGGCTTAACCAGCTGCTATGCAATGTCCTCCGTGAGAGCCATCTTTGGAGAGCATCAGTGCGATTCCAGTCTGAACTGCTTATGTGCATCTAGTGTCCTGTGAGTAGGGTTTCACTTTTACCCCTCTGGATTTTGGTGCTTATCAGTTACCCTCCGGAACCCAGCATTAGTTGTTGTTAATAAATAGCTTTATATTAAGTATATAGCCTTGCTAGTGTGGTTGTTTTAGTCTGTCATGTTTGTTATGTGTTGTTAGTCTGTCACGTTTTTATGTCAACATTGATTGGCATACTGCACCATAATTTGTTTCTTTTTCTCTTTTTTACATATTGCACTGCTGTATGATGAGAGTCGTCAGTTAATTTCTTCATCACCTGTTCATCTAAGGACTTCATTTGGACTTCACACTATATGGTTTGGACTTTATTTGATTGACATTCAATTCACAGCTCTGCATCATGGCACATACAGTGTTGCCTCATCACTCAACCCCACAGCTCCTCCGGTCAGCTTCTAAGGGGCGGAGGGTCGGGCGGCGGGGAGCGAAACTATCCCACTTAATCTGATCAGCCGCAGAGTTCCTAACCCAACATCTACTATAAAAAATGTCTAGCTATACTCTCCCCATTCCTACTGGAGATGTATAACTCATTTTAGAAGGGAAACCAATCCCCTCAACCATGTCAACAGCTATCCGGCCATTATTCACAAAGAGGGTAAAGACCCTATGCAATGCAGTAGCTATCACCCGATCTCTCTTCTAAACAACGATCTGAAATTATACTGCAAAATCCTGTCGAACAGGTTAAATCCTATTTTGCCGAGATTGATCCACATAAATCAGGTGGGATTTGTGTCGGGTAGACAGGCTTCAGATAACACTCGTAAAATAATAAATATAGTGGACCGTGTCCATCTCACTGGAACCAGAGCTATCCTTCTAAGTCTAGACGTGAGAATACGTTCAATAGAAAAGACTTGGTATTCTTAGAAAAAACATTGCAGACATTTGGATTTAAAGACGCGTTGCTAGAAGGAGTATGCACATTATACCAAAACCCGACAGCTTTAGTTAAGCTACCAGGGAATGGGTAGGACCCAATAAAAATTAAGAATGGCACGAGACAGGGATGCCCTTTGTCCCCTCTTCTATTCACCCTAATAATTCAACCATTAGTCGCGAATATATGAGCAAATTAAAATATACAAGGTATAGTAATTGGAAAAACAAATGACAATGTTTCTCTTTTTGCAGATGATAATATTTTAACACTAACGAGCCCCCAGATTTCTTTACCCAATCTCCAAAACGTCTTGTCGGATTTTGGGAAGATCTCAGGTTATTAAATCAATAATGGTAAGTCAGAGGCCCTAAAATTGAAACTCCCAGACCCTGAGGTCAAACTGTTAAAAATGAATTTCAACTACAGATGGAGTTCCTCTCATATTAAATATTTGAGAGTAAATATGACTAGGTACTAACATTCTCTATATCAAAGCAACTACCCAACCCTATTCAATAAGATCAAAAAAGATTTGGCAGGCTGAGAAATTCTCCAGGTGTCGTGGATCAGGAGAATAATATCAGTCAAAATAAATATACTCCCAAGGTTATTATATCACTTCCAGACCCTCCCGGTCCGGATTCCTGGATCTGAATGAAAAAAGCTACAAAATAAAATATTCCACTTTATTTGGCAGGGCAAAAGGCCCAGGAAAGCCAGATTAGTTATGCTCACATCAAAAATAAGAGGGGGTATGGGCATCCCGGATGTCTCAAAGTACTACCAGGTGGCCCAGTTATGGCAAGTGGTGGTTTGGAATGCCGACCTAGCCCAATATTGCAGGTTAGCCAAAGAATCTCAGCACGCCAGGACGTCTTCTCTGCTGATGTCCTTATGGACCCTGGAAAAAAGGAGCTACAGGTGAAACAGTTTGAGCTGGGACGGATGAGATGTACATGGGAGATGTGGTCCAAGTCTGAGAGCAGATTTAAAATTATTTTAACCACTTCACAACTTATTCCTCTTTTTAACAACCCAAATTTTCCCCCAGGATGTGATACCAAACAATTTGATCAATTCAAAGCTAAAAATATTAGGACAATAGCCGACTAATTACTTAGCGGGAAATTCCTTCGTTTTCAGGATCTACAAACCAGATATGAGACCCCAGACCTCTCTATGTTTAAATATTTGCAGATTTGGCATTTTATGCCAAAAAAATCTCCAAAATTAGAATTCCCCCCTCTCTCAAATTTTTATTAAGATATTTGTATTATGTAGAAGAGGCACTTATCAAAAAGGCCTGATCACAAAAATATATGCAGGTATTGAGGC
Source organism: Ascaphus truei (assembly GCF_040206685.1). Lineage (NCBI taxonomy): Eukaryota > Metazoa > Chordata > Amphibia > Anura > Ascaphidae > Ascaphus > Ascaphus truei. The sequence continues at coordinate 29,609,525 of NC_134487.1, forward strand.
AGCGGGGGGGACCCCTGATCACAATTATATGCTCAAATTTTCGGCCGATTTAAATCTGGAAATTGATAGAAATTACTGGGAAGATATCTGGGAGTTTGCCGCAAAGACGTCTATTTGTACAACTATCAAAGAAAACATTTATAAAATTCTAAATCACTGGTATCTCACCCCAAGTCATCTGAAGCAGATCTACCCGGCAACAAAAGACCTGTGCTGGAGGGGATGTGAACAAAGAGGCTCACATTTGGTGGTCATGTCCAGCCATTCAGAAGTATTGGACCACTATCCAAACTACTATTAAAGATGTAACAAATCTTGTGATTCCCATAGACCCATTGACTTATCTCCTGGCAAAACCAGTTGAAAATATAAGCCAGCCTATGAGAAGGCTAGTATCATTTATACTGACGGCGGCTAGATGTGCAGTGGCAGCTTCCTGGAAGATCCCCCCCCCCCCTCTAGGTGAATGGTAGAAAAAAAAATAACCGAGGTGATGCGGATGGAAAAATTGACAACGTTCCTAAAACATTCTACAGATGAATTTTACAAAACATGGGATCCCTGGCTGGGACACTAAATGTAATACAAAATGTAATACAAAACAGTCAAACAGAAAATCGAAACATCGTGGGGAGGAGGAGGTATCCTCTCCCCCCCCCTTCTCTCCCTCCACCACCTCCCCACTCCCCCCCCGTATCCTTCTTGGTTGTCCTCTCTCCTCTTTCTCTCTGTATTCTTCCTCTTTGTTCTTATTACCCCGCACATAGTATATAAATCACCCTGTTAGAACCGAAATTTGTACATTTAGAGTAACAGTTAACTCACATGTAGGTGACCGCCTCCGGTAGACGCAGCCAACTTCCGCACTTCGATGTAGTGCTCTCCTGGTCCCACATCCAGAGATCAGTCAAGGTGCAGTCAAGGTGCAGTCAAGGTGCTTGGGCAGGCTACGGTGGCCATCAAAAAGATCAAGGTCCAGGTCCTTGCATGAACCTAGCATTATTGGCAGTATCAAGACCCTTTCTATTGAGAGAACTGTACTGGAAGGGAGCTGTTGTGCTGCGGAACCAAGCAAAAGTGTACCGTGTAGCCGGGGTGCCGTTGAGTGGATGCACGACACGGAGGAGCCCAGCTGCAGGAACGGAAGTGACTGATTCGTATGCAGCTACTACACTACAGCTCCACAATGACAGATGATCCTTGGGATACTGATACATTTGACCGATGCGCATGTCCTATCTCAATCTTGTGAGTGAACTGATTTTAGCTTGTGTGGAATTAAACCTGTACTATTTACACTATGGAGCCTGCGCAGTCCCTTTTTGTTTTATAGAGGTGTCAAGGAAGGTGGCTGCTCCTGAGGATAGCCGTCCGGTTGTTCCAGTGTTTTATTTTTATTTTAGGTTTTATTTCATTCAATTCTTGGCTTTCCCTTCCGTATGTTATTTCCTTGTGTTTCTCATACCCATTCCCTTTCCCCTATTTTCCTTTTCATTTATGTTGTTGGTTTGTGAGTTTGTCCTGTACTGTTTGCAATTGGTATTTAGTACACAATACTAGTCACTCTACTCTCATATATTAGTTAGAACACACACTGATTTATCACTTATCTGGCACAGTGATTATATAGGTGTAGCCCTGTTTCTCCCTAAACAAGAAGGCTACCGCTACCTGTTGGTTCACAGAGGACCTAAGCCTCCGCCACTGGGAGCCCGGGGTGATTATAATAACAGTCTCGGTGCAGCGCTGTAACCCACCACCGTGTACCCCAAACTGTGTCCTTAGAGTCCCGCACCCATCGCCATGTGTGAGACAGCGCTGCCCCTCTTAGGATAAATGTACATTTGGTGCACGTGGTGTAATTAAGGTACCTGCTGGGTGCTTCAGCACCCGGCGCACCGACTGACAACCAGAAAGGATCCGCTGATCTAGCGAATGAGTCCACCTTTGCGTGGGGTGGTATCCGGCTGGAGTGTCCCACACGAAGATAGTCTCTATGATGCAGGTGTATGGTCCCAGACCACCTTAATCAGGATACAGCTTTGTCTTGGCTGTGTCCCTCAACCTGGTTCTACAGGGCAGTGTCCCTATCAATGGGCCTGTCCCTGCAGCAACCACAAACTACACAAGGGAGTGGGGCCTAGCTGGGGCCTATTGTTGGGCACTCTGACCTAGTACAGGGGTCACAGACCCCTGCACACATACACCCTACCCAGATGGTGTCCCAGCTCTGACCAGTGTGCTTCTCAGTGCACCAAATGTATCAATCTCCCCTTGCAGGAGAAGCTGCAACCCTATTGGCCCTCGCGCAACATGTGACAGTACTCCCCCAAAGCCTTCTGGGAACTGTAGTTCTCTGGCAACAGCTCTGCATAGGTTGGCCACCCTGCAGCAACCTCTACGCATGCTCAAAGCCTCTGAAATGGCTGCGGCAACTGGGATATTACTGCGCATGCGCAAAACGTCCTCACGTACACGCGCGCTCACAAACCAGGCGGCGCCCTGCAAAGGAAGCCGCCGGAGCCTCCGGCGATCCCATTGCCACCACTCCCACCACAGCCCCCACCGGAAGATGCCACGCCACCGCCGCCGGGCATCCAGAGGCACGGGAAGAGATACGGGGAAGGCAGTACGGGGAAGGCAGAACCTCTCTCTCTCTCTCTCTATATATATATATATATATATTGTATACCCCAAATGATCACGAACACAACAGTGTGTGCAACAACTCTTTACTGTGGTCTCACAGTAGGCACAATAATAACAATAACACAACAATGCAATAACAATAATGACAATGCCAGAACAATGACCATAACACTATGGGTACTTATCCCCAACAGTACTGATGGTGCCCTCGGCACCTAGAACCCGGTGTCCTGCAGAGCAACCCCTTTCCCAAATGTGTGAGGGAAGCGCTACCCTCTGCCTTTTTGTGGTGGTGCACTTCTACCTTCCTGGTACAGGCCTGTAAACAGGGGATGCTTCAGTTGAAAGACAGCGGTCGGATCCCAGGCCTCGGGGTCTCCGACAATAGCCCCTCACACCTCATGTCCGGTACGCCACACGGTGATACCAGTCAACGAGGAAACTCCTTCCCAGGTCTGGTCCTTCTCCGCTGGAGTGTCTTACTACAGGGGAATCCCTATGTTGTTGGCGGTGAAGGGACTGCCTGGAGCCTAGGGGGAATAGTTCTGGCCTAGTCCAGGAAGCTTGACTAGCTCCATGGACACTACCACTCCCTTTCCAGGCTCCATCAGGACTGGCACGCCTTCTCAAGTCCCGCGGAGGAAATCCTGAACAGCCAGGACATCCTCTTCCGGTGGTGCTAACCACAAGATGGCCTCTGCGCTACACATTGTCCAATTAGATATGGCTGTGCCAACCACAATGGGGCCGACACAACTCACCCGAATATATAATTAATATATTGTCTGGGTTATTGTGTGTATTTGTATTAGTGAAGGGGATTATTGAGTTTGAGGAGGAAAGATATTGAGTGTGAGATGGGGCTTGTTGAGTGTGAGGTGGGAGGTTGAGTGTGAGGAGGGGGTTATTGAGTGTGAGGAGGGGGAGTTATTAAGAGTGAGGAGGGTATTTAGTGTGTGTGAAGAGGGAGGTAGTTTTATGAGGCGGGTTATTGTGTGAGGAGGAGAGACAGGTTATTCATTGTGAGGAGGGAGGTATTGAAGGGAAGGGAAAATTATGAAGGGGAGAGAAAAACATGGAGGGAGGGAGGAGAGAGGGGGCCCTGGTGGAGAATCTAGTTTTGAACCCGGGAAAGCTGTCAGTGGCCTTGTGTGTGTGTGTGTGTGTGTGTGTATATGTGTGTGTATATAATATATACATAGAGCAAAAAAAAACAAACGCAGCACTCACTGATCAGGTAAATTATAAAATAGGGTTTAATGCATCACACAAGCTTCAGGGGTACATACAAGAAAGAAGGGAGCGATGTTTCGGACCTCCCGGTTCTTTATCTACAGCCCCCATCTCTCTCAATCAATGCACAGAGATCCACAACAGATTCAGATAGTAGAAAACATCAGAGATGGTAAATTTAACACTCAGGAATACAGTAAGTGGAAGAATAAATTAAGCTTCATATCGATGTTTGTCCGGACTGTGACCAGTGACTGTGACAGTGACAGTGACTGTGGCATATCTCTTCCAGATCTAAAGGATGAATGTTGTCGGCGGTCTGCATAGTGAATAGAACCAATAGCGTGGAAAGAGAATTATCCAAATCAGGAATATGCTGATTGCTGATCTGGAAATGATGTCTGCCATGCTATTGCAGGTGGTACTATTCTCTTTACGGGAGAAAAAATGACTTAACGTTATGTTACTTTCCTTTGATGTTACTGCATTATTCTTAATGTGACATTAAAGAGCTTAAGGGAGCTTAGTGCATCTAGGCCTTAATGTATTTGCCATGCCTGACAATTTGAAGAGGTTGCTTCTCCATGCAGAGTTGTTGCAGACTGAAGGGAGGCCCCCCCAAAAACATTCTATAGCAGGTGTGTACACATTTCCTAAAGCGCAAAAATAACGTAGATGTAATTATCATATTAAAATGCAATGTTTATATGCAGACAGATGTTTGCACAATGTTCAAATTAGGCATTACCAATGGCAGTAATTTAGGATCTCATTCATTTGTCGTCGGTTGGCAGTCGTTGCTATGTGATCAGTACCGATGCCAGCGGTGGTCCGACAGCTGTCAATTCAGGCAGGGTCAAATAACAAGAGTGATCCCCAAAAGAGTTGGTGACGATATAAAACAAATACAGTACTTACATTTATAGCATATGCATCTTGGAATGATTGTGTAAAAAACATTATATAATTTGCTCAACCTTTCGTTCTCCAGAGGGATGCTTAATGAGCATAACGGAAATGTATTTGCTAACTATAAGCATGTTTGTAATGTATCTGCATGATAAACATATTGGAGATGTTCAAAAACTACAGAGAGTAGGAATTAAAATAATTGAGAGATGTTAACATTCCTTTTGAAAAAGGGGGTCCTTTTGAGTAAAAACGATTTCCCCCAATAAATGTCTTATTCCTGATTTCAATAAAATTGTACTGAATGTAAATTTTTGGGAAATGTTAAGATTAAAAGCACTACATTATTGTTCCAAAAATACATTGTAAGAATTCCCTAGATGTAAGCACTCACGTGCAGGGAACAATAATATTATTAATTGTCGATGATTTTGGTAGCAGTAAAATCAATAGATGTTTGTAGAAACGTTAAGGGATGGATTCATTAACTCTATTAACTCAGTACATGTGCAGTACCCTGACGTTACCTAGACTAGAAAGTGATGTTATATAACCTACAGTAAGTTAACATCACATTCACTAACATGATTATATGCAAAAATAACAGCTGTAATTAAACTCATTAGCTTAACATCACATTATCACTGCGTTAACTTCAAATAATGGGCTGGTATGTAAGTCTTGCCATTACTCCTCTTCAGACCCAGGAATAGGGCTTTCACTGGAGCGAGTTATACTGTTTTAAATAAAAGAGTTTGCTTTAAATGTGCGTGAATGTTGTTCTAATATAGGACGTTGACGTTTGCTCATATGCTGTCATATAATGTGGTCTTTGAGGAATTTGATTATATGTATGTAGCCATGCTGTAAAATGGTCTACAGTTTTCTCTCATGCTGGCAGTAAGCCTGGTAAGTTACAGGGTTGCCAGCATCAATCATGGAGGTTTGCCCTCACACCCTGGTGAGGTGTCATATGTATTCAAGGGGAGTGGTAACATGCTCTGAGTACACCGTTAGTGACATCAGAGATGTGCCAGGTTCCTGAGGTATATAAGGCATAGCACTGTCCAAAGTTAGTGTGTTCATAGAGGATCAAGTCTAGGTTCAGACTTGAAGGTCAAGGGGTCCACTAGTGCCTCAACTAGTGGCTCAGTTCCAGTTACAGACCCAAGCAACCTTAAGGCTGACAAGGCCTACACTGTGTCCAGGGACCTGGCACAGGGGGTGATCTCCCTGAGGGGAGAGGGGATCCCACTCCATTGGGAGGACGTACCTTTCAAAGGGACAGCAGCAAGAAGGATGTGCGGCTAAGCTGCTAGCTGTGAGGGGCGGCTGCTCCATACCAAGATCAATAAAGATGTCCTTGATAAAAGATACCCTCATGTGTGAGTCTGGAATTACTCGGCAGAGGCAGGCACCACGGAGGAGTTCCTCATCAGAACCATCCCCATGCAACCGCAGGGATCCTGATGAGGTGGAGGCGCTGCACTGGATATAGGTAGGACTCAAGCACACTACCTCAGCTGCCTGTCTGGGTTGACATCCCCATACACCATCATGCGGGAGACTCAAGATTCCTGTTGCCAACAGGTGCACTACCAGACATGACCATGTAATGGGGACTGGTTAGACCACAGGGGCCAATGTGAGATTGGGTGGGTCAGCCCTAGCCAGAAAATCCGTTACATATAAATCCTTAGCAAATATTAAAGAAACATTTTCTCTATGCAATACAGAGATTATATTTTCTTATTGATCCTATATCAACATTTAAGGTAATAGAATAGATGAGTATGAAATTCCTTGTGAATGGACAATGCAAATTAGTAATAAAATAAGCAAAAAGGGTGTAAAAACATAATCACTCACTTTAACTAAGGGGTAATTATACCACTTTTTTCTGTTTGATACAATTTACTACCAATTAATCCGATTTTTCTTTTTTTGCATCAAATGAATATGCTTATTTATCTCTCCAGCCGCTCACTGTGGCCCTGTTAAGTGTACAGTATGATTGCATTAGTTACCAACTGTTACCTTTTTTCTCACCAGCCATTTGCCTCTGGAATCCTTTATCTATAGTCTTAAAGGCTTAGATTTTTTTTTAATCCTTATGCTTCCTGTGACCGTGTGTCACAAAGGTTTCATGATATTCACTCTGGTAAAGCCAGCCTTATTAAAATAGTCACTAACCTTCTGTTTGCTAAATTGCTAGTTCTTTGTATACTTCTTAACCTCTCTGTGCTCATGATACAGTTGACCACTCTCATCACCACCACATTCTTTAGTCTTTTGCATAGGGGAGTAGGTCCTATTCTTATTCTCTTCTACAACACCATTGTTTTGATAGTGTTTCTAGTAGTAATTACTTATATTATAGTCCTCCCTTGACAGTGTCTCTGGATTTCTTTTGGTCTTTTTGTTCCTTATTTATTCTCACGGAACAACATCAAGTATATGTGACCATCTAAGGGTTAATCTGCCAAACTGGTGCAGTGCCTTACTCAATAGGAGTAGAGCAATGGCAGGGTCCAGGTGGGTTATATTTAAACATAGGAAGGCCTCCTGGGTTTAATCAGGAATGACTATTGAGTGTGCCAGGGGAAAGACTAGGTGAACAGTTAGGCCACTAGGCCAAAGAGCTAACTATATTTTGGGAGGAGGTGTCAACAAGAGTAACTGTGAGTAGTGGTCCTCAAGGGATAGACCCCTATCCCAACTGAATGTAAGTGGATCACTGTAGTCCAACTCAGGGCTAAGTCCCCAGCTGAGAAGCTCTCAAACACCTCAAGTCAGTGCCCTATAATGTAAGAGCCCAAGAGCCCATTTAATAGGAGAAGTTTTGATGTGAATGTTGTTGCAATAAATTACTATATTAAATAAAAGCCCCCTGGTGCCCTGATCTTACAAAATTCCAGCACCTATACCCCCGGTTTGGCAACCTTCTAGTAACCACACACCTGTGCTCCTCCTGGGTTGCTTCAATACCCAGTAGCCCAGTGGCTAGTGAACACACCCATGTGCTCCTGACCATCACCATATCGCTACATATGCATTGAGCTTTAACAATGTCCAGGGTGTTGGGATGGCTGGTGAGGGCACTGCTACAGCTGGTGAGTACGCTGGTACAGCTGGTGAGGACGTTGGTAAAGCAGATGAAGGTGCTGGTACAGCTGGTGAGATCACTGGTACAATTGGTGAGATTACTGGAACAGCTAGTGAGTGTGCTGGTGTAGCTGGTGGTGTGCTGGAACAATAGTGAGGTCTATAGTGACAATGTCCTCTGGGATCTCTTCCTCACCTGTGACCTCCATGGATGTTTCAATCTGTGCAGATGGGTGTCAGCGCGATGGTCCTTCAGAAAATATACATGTAACCCTTCTTACACAGCTCTAAAAGAGGTCACATTATATTGTTCATTGGCAGTGCTCAGTCTCTTGACCTTTGCAGGGTACTGTAGTGCCCACGGTTATTCTAACACAAACCAGTGGCAATCGCCAAAAAGACCCAGATTCACCCAGGTACATGGTGGATACATGCCTTAAACTTGCCTTAAAATAGACCCTGTGACATCAAGAAGAATGGCTGCTTAAGGGACCGGCTCCAGAGCCACTCCAAGTATATAATATAAGATCAAGCAAAGACATAAGCAAAGCCTTACACTGGCGACACACTTTATTCGAGCTCGGCTAGTCCCACGAATTCGGGTATACCCGGGTGTATTGAGGTTTGTGACTGTTTTCTGCCCGAGTGCATTGGGTTATTTTCCAGGCAGGGATTGAAGCATTTTATTCCCGCTGGCTGCAATACTGCACAGTATATATATATATATATATATATATATACTGCATTACAATTCATGAATTTATGCCATCTGGTAGACACGCGAAGCATTGCAGCCTATTAAATCCTAATCATTATCATTTAACAGATCAGCCGCCCGTCAGCCAGGCATGAACCCAGGCTGGGAAGGAAAACGCAACGGGGCTTGTCAGAGGTGAGGAGCGGCGCATTCCAGGTATCTGCCAGGTACATACTGGGTATTTGCTCGAATAAAGTGTGTCGGTGCAGTACCAAAAGTGAATGATCTCCAAATAAACATCACAGCTCTGAGCACCAAAGATTTACTAGGCACAAGTGTTGATTTACCCCGCGTGCCAGAGAGAAGATGTCGGCGCTCTGGGAGGCCCCCTGCGTGTACCGACCATTGGTGGAAGACTTCCCCCTGCTCCTCCCGCATCAACGGATGTGTTGTCTGGAAGGGCAGAGCAGGCTCAGGAGACGAGAGAGGCGCCGGGTGCCCCGCGGAGTCAGGACTGACGGCGAGGTTCGTGGACGGACCCCCCCTGCGCGGTATTCAAAGTGTGCCCACCGCAGCTCCCCGTGGCCTGAGGTAAGGGGCGAGCAGCACCACTCCGCTGCGGACCCCGCTCCCCCCTGAGATAGACCTAAATAAATAAAGAAGCATACCTGATCTGAGGGAAGAGCGCCAGGAGGGTACCCCCTGGTTCAGGGAGCTACATACCCCGGTCGCGTGGTTGAGGGGGAGGAGGTGGCCATCTTGAGGGGGCACTCCCCCAAGGCACCATCTCCCCTTAAAGGGATATAAGGATGGACGTCCTGATCACTAAGAACCTGGCCCTGCTGTTTGAGCCTCAGGGCCCTATAACCCTCCAGCTTCCCGGCAACACTGTGAATAAATAATTATATTCTGCTGCAGCAGAAAGACCCGAGTGCCCCCGACATTCCAACACCCCCCCTTCCAAATAAAAAGGAATAAAAACAATTAAAGGGGGGAACTCCGGCGAATGCGAGGGGCCCCCAGCTTAGGAGAAGGAATCCCATCTACCCTCCTGAGAAAAGCATCAGTACAAGCACTACCCGTGCCCCAACCCCTCCCAAATCAGCAGCAATAACGGAGGCAATGGCGAATAGACCTAAAATACCGCAAAACCAAGGGATCTCCCGCTACTTTACCCCTGCGAGGCGCCCACAGGAGCTGGAGATGGAAAATCAAGATGGTGTTGAGGAGCCCACGCGGGCTGAAGCGGGAGCTGATCAGAGCTTCCCCGACCTAGAACTACCTGTGCAGGGCCTGGGAAAGGAATTTTTCGAAGCCCTTTTTCAAAAAATGCGGAAGGGATTCCAGCAGGATATAGCTGCCGCCCTGGAAGGTCTGAGAGCGGATATAAGTGGCCTCACTACCCGCACAGATGAACTAGAGTCCAAAATGGAGGATGTACTCCTGACCCAGTCCAACACAGAAGACGAGGTGGTCAGACTTGGCCACGACGTGAACGAGCTCAAGGACGCCCTGGAGGATCAAGAGAACAGAGAGCGCAGGCAGAACCTGTGCATAAGAAATGTTCCTCTGTCTGTTTCTCCTGACGCCCTCCAGGACTACCTCCGCAGAACCTTTCTGACACTGGTACCTGATCTGTCAGACCACGACCTTCAGATGGACAGGGCACACCATGCATTCGCCCCCAGGTCGGCAGACCCAAATCGCCACAGAGACCTAATAGTTAAACTGCACACCTATTCTGCCAAAGAAAGAATTATGTCTGCCAGTAGAGAGTTAAATGACCTCCAGATGGACAAAAACCCAATCCAAATCTTTGGCGACCTCTCCAAAGTCACCATCGACAGACATAAGGAGATGAGGCCCCTGATGGCGATCCTTAGGGAGACAGGCATCAAGTACAGATGGGGTTTCCCATTTAAGCTTGTTGTCCTTAAAGAAGGCCGGTACCACTCCATTTCTAGACCAGAAGAATCCCCAGAGTTCTTGAAGTCGCTGGGACTAACACCTTCTCCGCGGGACCGAGAGATGTCCGCCAGAGACTAAGAAAGACCTGAAGCCTCAGAGATCCCACGAGCATCCCAATGCCTAGCAAATCAGACGAGGCTATAACCTCCCTCTCTAATCTTCCATCTGATGAGAGTGTCTGAGGGAAAAGAAGAAGGCGACCTTCCCTCCTGGCAGGCTACAAAGCCTCTAACCTGCCGGGCGAGCAAGCCCTGAAACTCAGATCCCCATACCCTTCCCCGTTCCCCCTTTTCCCCCTACCACCTTTTTCCCCACATCCCCCCTGCCTACCCTCTCTCCTCCCGTTCCCTCCCCTCTACACCCCCCCTCTACACCCCCCTCATGCCCCCCCCGGGTCCCCCTCTTCCCCCCAAGGTCCTCCTCTTTCCCCCCCCCCTCCACTCCCCACCCTCATCTCCGGCCGCTCTACATCAGAACTCCCCAACAAGATGTCTCTTTCCGGGATCCCAGACACCCCGGGGCGCCAATCTCCCCCTCCCTGCATACAGATGTCAGCTAATACCAGGTCTTTGATGGCCGGGGCTCAAATGAAGAGTCCGACCGCCGACGTGTATCCCCCATTAGAAGCCAGAGAATACCCAACCTCCTTCTCTGCCCATACCTCCACAGTGTTGGAACTTCCGTACCCAAAAGCCCAGCAGGGGAGGGCTTGTACGACTATGTTTTCAGCTGTTGAGGCCCTCTTGCTGCTGGACCCTTCCCTGGACACTGGCCTTGACACCTGCCATATCACCAAGAGTGAATTTCGTTTGGTGACGGTCGTATATACTCACCCTAAGCACCCACAAGAAACATTTCTCGCCCTCCTCCCTCCCCCCCTCCACCTCCTCTCCCCAGTCCACCTCCCCTCCCCTCTTGCGGCTAGAATTAGAGACGAAACAAGTATAAAGGAGGTTAAGATTGCAGAAAGAGAGTACAAAATCTCTCTGTTTGCCCGACGATGTAATACTGACCCTCACCAGCCCCCATATCTCCCTCCCCAACCACCAAAAATTACTAGACCAATTCGGAAAAATTTCAGACTACAAAGTCAATATGGATAAGTCAGAAGCTCTCAACCTAACTCTCCCAGAGCTGACGTGTCACCCCCCCACCCTCCTCCTATATGTTAAAATGTTTATTAGAAACTCTCTGTACCAATCTCAGTCATGTGCTGACAACTTTGTATCCTTTGTTATATATTTCCAATAAAAAAATAAGAGTGAAAAAAAAAAATAGACCCGGCATTTCTGCATTGATTAATGGCCCATCAGATTAACAGTGGGGGTCCCTGGCAGTGCCATTCAAACTGAATGGGACTGCCAGGGACCCCTGCTGTTTTAATCCTATGGGTCATTAGTAATGCAGAAATGCCTTAAATTTGCCTTAAACTAGCCAGGTTACACCCAGCACATACCCAGAATGTAACAGGCTAGTTTAAGGCAAGCTTTAGAATACTCGTGGTCTCGTCTGTAAGTGCAGGCTGGATGTGGATGCTTGAAAATAACTAGGATAAGGCCCTAGGAATTTTTATAAACAAAAGGTACTTTATTTGACAGCCATCAATAATGCTTCAGAAACATTTACTTGACAGAAACAATACCATTATGGACTTCATCCCCTGGTAGCTCTCACTCTTACACTGGAGAATATAGGGTGGAGCTATATATACCCTCTATACTCCTTGTAGTGACATGACAGGTCACAAGACATACAAGGTAGTGGAAATCCCTTCTACATGGTCATTCTATATCACAAGATGGGGAGGGGAGTATCCTGAGTGATCCCACACAGTTAATCAATTAAGGTAATTAACCCTTTAACTGAAATAGTATTACATAATATAATCAAATACAGTAGTACTATAGTATTTGGATACACATAATTACATTTGTATTCTGTTTGTGTGCATAAAGATCCATTTCTTTACACATTAAGATACCTTTAATAAGATGAAGAATTTGCTGTTCAAGTCATAATTTTACATACTGTAAGTCTATTTGACAGTTTATTAATGAGGTGTGATAGTGATTTGATAACAGTAATATGGGAATAACATATCAAAAGGATTACTTTATAAATATTGGAACATGACTGCTATGTGCAAGGCATGGCTTATATGTAGTATACGTGAATATTATAGATGGCATACATCTAAGCATGTCGTATATAGGTTATTGTGATAACTACATACCCCCTCTATGTGTGAATGCAGTGCAAATAATACAGTAATCTTAGGTCTGATCTCCAAGGTTGTGTATAATGTTACATTTATTCATGAGCTTGATATACACTGTATTATAATATATGTAGTCTCTTTTGACTTACAAGGTTAATCCCATGCAAGATCCTCGGTGTCCACCGGGCCTGGATGTCTGACAACTTGTGAAGGTCAGAGCCGGTTTAACCACTAGGCAAATTAGATGTCCACCTAGGGTGGGAAAATTTGGGGGCTGCCAAATTTACTCGCTCTTAGAGACTAGAGGCTAAAAAAGGATGAAGAGAATGTCGGCATTAACTGCAGAAGAGGAGGGTGGTGGTGGCAGAGAACAGCGGGGATTGAGCCCACCCTGGTGGTCTAACCTGAAAGTCAGTGAAAACATCCAGTGCCTGCCACAAGAAAGGACCTCCCCCACTCCACAGGTAGGGACTTTTAACTGAGGGGGAAGAGGAGAGAATGAGGGTGAGAATTGGAGGGAGGAGAAAGAGAATGAGGCTGAGAGAGAGAGAAAATCGGGCTGAGGGAGAAAGAGAATTAGGCCGAGGAAGTGAGAGAATGGGGGAGTGAGAAAGAAAGGGGGGAAAGAGAGAGTATGGGAGGGGGAGAAATTGGGGTGGTGGGGAGGGGAAGGGGGAGTGGGATGGGGAGGAAGGAGGGTGAGAGAGAATGGAGGGAGAAAGATAATAGGATGGAGGGGGATGGAGAAATAGAATGGTAGGAGGATACAGATAATTGGGCAAGGGGGAGAGAGAATGAGGACAGGGAGAAAGCGAATGAGGTGTCAGGGAGAGAGAATGAGGGGAGATAAAGTGGGGGAGGGGAGGTGAGAGAATGGGGGTGAGAGAAAATGGAGTGGGGGAGTGAGAGAGAGACAATGGGGCGAGAGAAAACAGGGAAGAAAGTTGGAAAGTGTGCTTTCACCTCCATCAATCGGCACTCAGTGGGGGAGAGGTCCAGCTCTGAGGTGGTTTACCTTCTGTGCACCTTGTGTGAGCAGCATGGTTTTACCTTGCGCTTAGAATCGGTCAACTTTTTCTGTATGTCCACTCATCAGACTCTATCGCCCATGGCATTAATTTGTGTCAGAATATGCCCCCATATTCTGTTTTTCTCAGCGGTTCTAGTTTTGCAGCACAGTGCCCATAATAACTTGGAGTAGTTATCCACCATCCTATTAATCATCGTCCATAAATTTGACTCTACTGTTCTCTCCAGAAGCTAGGTCAGCAGCAGCAGCTGAGGTGAAAGGCTCCGCAGCCATGTTGACACCTACTGTATAAGGTATGGTTAATATGGCTGAAAAACTTCCCTATTTACAGTATTGTGTATTTATTTGAATTTGAATGTGCACATGGGCGTTATATTTAGATAACACACATGCGTTACACGGCTGGAACGCATGTGCGTTACTTGGAACGCACGTTATATTTTTCCCAATGTGCATGTGCAGTGTGTCGGTTAGCGTGTCTCTGCGGTATGAACATACCCGATACTACAGATATCGTAAAGATGCTACTTTTGCTGACAGACGTTGTTGTGCTTATCATTAGATTTGTGGATACCGGTTAAACCGGTCCACAAAATGACGCCCATTTCCTATCTAGGTAACATCCCGTTATTTGCCCTGTTTTTACAGAGTTTTGTGCTACTCCTTAGAGAACACTTTAATAATAACTTTGTATAAATATCTCCCAAAAACTGCTGACAAGTGTTATTGAACACTGGCAAATATACTGGCAAATAGTGGCAAATGTTGGTGAACTTTGCTAATTTAAAAAATATAAGTGAAATAATATAAACATATAAGAAATAATGTACAATAAGTGAAATAATGTAAAAATATAATGTCAAAATATAAGAAATAATGTACAATTGTATGCATTGTACAATAAAGTATTTAAGATACCAATAATCGTGTTGTAAAGTATTCATAAATACAAAAATTGGGAGCCACCCTTGCATCGCGTTATAAGCGGATTTGTGTTGCAACAGATCGTGTTATAACGGGGCTGAGCTGTATTTGCAAGAATAACTGGGGATAGGTTTGCATATACCCATACATAATTGAAATAAATGTAATATTATTTGGGGAAGAAAGCAACATTATGAATGTTTCCTCTCCTCCCTTAGGCAGATTCCATAGGACTCCAGCCGTGCTGAGGCGCGGGGAGGCTGAGGGAAAGTAGGTGCTTTCCCTGGCCTTGGTCCGCGCGCATTCCGGGGTCGTGTCGGGGGGGCGGGCCATTGACGTCACGGAGCTGGTTCACCCTCATTGGGCGAACCACTCACGTGACCGGCCCTGCGCTCCCTTGAGCGCTTGAATTTAAAATTTTGGTAAGACACGCTTCCGCACGCTTGCTTAAGCGAGCCCCTGCTAAAGCCGCTCTCATTGCGGCTGCAGGGGCTCAGTGCCGAGCGTGAGCGTGCCTCATCACGGGTCAGCGCATAAGCGCTGACCCTGGACACAGCCTTATGCTCTTTCTACTCAAATAAAAATGTTAGAGTCATTTTATTAACTATAATCATGCCATTAAAAACAAAACAAAAAAACTGTATTTTTCTTAGTAAAACGAATAAAAAAATCTTAGATTTGAATTTGGAAAAGTGGTTTTGCACGATTGTAGAAGAACAGATAAACCATCTATGCACAATGCTAATTTTGTTGTTAGTATTGATGCGGGGAAGGGGAACTTATCAAATAATAAAATCAGTCAATATACAACAAATATATATAATTAGGAGATTTTTACCAAACGTTATTTTGGTTTACAAAAGAATAGAAGGAACTTTAATTATGCTTTAGTTTTGATGTGAAGTAATTTAGCAGAAATGAGACAATTGTAAGAAAATGCATTTAACTGCCCTACTTTCCAGACTGACACTTCTGGGTCTCTCATCTGACCCCTATACGCTTGTGGGCTGTATACTCTCTAACACCTTACAGTTTGACTAGAGACTTCAATATTTATAGTTCCCTCATGCTCAATCTATTGGTCTCAAATATTTGCAAATGGACAGTATTTCTCATGTTGATGTTAAGCACAGCAGCAGGACAGTAATTGATAAACTAGATTCTATTTTGCAGCTCTTTGCATTCATGCATTATAGGAAAAGTTCTAAAATCTGCCAATGTTAAAAGTGTAACTATCATTTGTTATTAAGCATTTGCCAGTAGCAACAAGATCTTTTTTTCAATCAAATACCTATAATATGTTTGTAGAGTGTGCCATAGGAGGTATACTGAGAAATGTGGCCTTTTTTACTAAGCTTTGCTATGCCATATGCCTTCTGGTTTTGGAATACGCCTTATGGATTATTTCCGTAAGGTGTCTCATAGGGGCCTATTCCAGTAGTTTTGATAACTAAGTAATCAAGCTTTCTGAGCATTTCTCGAATGATTTGGCATATGTAGCTATTCAGAAAGCTTCGGTAGCATGCCAAAATTGTTCGGGAACTGCTCCTTCCCGAGCGGTAGCGCTGCGGCTCAGCCACACAGAGCAGGAGCTCAAAATGAGCTCAAACTCGCATTTCTTGTGAAATCACCCCATTCAAGTAGCTTCGACAATCTCGTTGGGCCTGCAACTAGCGATCGAGCACCTCGCAGATCTCATCTATTCACCTCAAGGGTGGCGGGATGAGATTTGCGGTAAGACTTAGAAGAAAAAATGTATTTTAATGACATTGGATTGAAGCCGGGAGTCTCTGGAGCTTCCCCGCATTAATATTTGCTCCAGAGTACCCCTGCTTCCATCCAATGAATAAAAATACATTTACACGCAGCTTATTACCTTAGTGGTTAACCGCTAAGGTAATGAATGGGTTAAACATCAGTGCCCGGTATATTGGGGGTAGAGGGTGTGGTAGTTGCCCTGGGGTGGGTGGTTAGGCCTCTTGGGTGGATAGTGGGAGGGGTTAACCTCTTAATTACCATTGCGGTTACCACCACTATGGTAGTGAAGGGGTTTATTTATTTATTTATTTATAAAATATTTTACCGGGAAGTAATACATTGAAATTTACCTCTCGTTTTCAAGTATGTCCTGGACACAGAGTACAAATTAAATGGGGATAAATTGCGTGAATCCTTGATGGAGAAGTTTTAGGAATGCTTGTAGACAGCAGACGTAGCAATAGTGCCCAAAGTCATGCAGTAGCTGCAAAGGCAAACAAGATCTTATCTTGCATTAAACGGGCAATGGATGGAAGGAAAGTAAACATAATTATGCCCCTTTACAAAGCATTAGTAATACCACACCTTGAATATGAGTACAATTTTGGTCACCACTCCTTAGAAAATACATTATGGAACTAGAGATAGTGCAGAGAAGAGACACCAAAATAAAAAATGGGGATGGACAATTTAACTTTTGAGGAGAGGCTAGTTAAATTAGATGTATTTACATTATAAAAGAGGTGTCAAAGAGGGGCTATGATAACTATATACAAATATATTCAGGGACAGTACAGAGAGCTTTCAAAAGAACTATTCATCCCAAGGGCAGTACAAAGGACTCGGGAGCATCCTTTAAGGTTGGAGGATAGGACATTTCACCAGCATCAAAGAAAAGGGTTATTTACAGCAAGGGCAGTTAAAATGTGGAATTTATTACCCATGGAGGCTGTGATGGCAGATACAATAGATTTGATCAAAAAAAGGTTGGACATCTTTTTAGAAAGGAAAGGTATACAGGGATATACCAAATAAGTAAACATGGGAAGAATGTTGATCCAGGGAATAATCAGGAAGGGATTTATGTTTCCACTTATGAGATATAATTGGATGATCTGACACTGGGTTTTTTTGTTTGCCTTCCTCTGGATCAATGAGTAAGTATAGATATAGGATAAAAGTGCATGCTGTGTAGCGCTATTCAAATATATATAAATATATTAGATAATGTGTGAACTAAATAATGAATAATGGGGACTGCCAACTAAAAAACTAGCTACCCAAAGTTACTGAAAGAACTACAGAAAAACAAAAGAGATATTGTAGAGATAGGGGCACCCTTTGTTTTTCTTTAGATATAGGATAAAGTATCTGTTGTCTAAATTTAGCATAGGTTGAATTTGATGGCTGTATGTCTTTTTTCAACCACATCTACTATGTAACTATGTAACAGACAGCATCTGGCTGCAGACCTGCAGTCTTCTAGATGGTATGAGGAATTCCCTCCTGCAACACTCTTCTCACTATCCTCGCCATTCCCCTGGCGTCTGATGTAACTTCCGGTTGCGATCCGCGTATCCGATATCATCAGCTACGAGCGCAAGATGTAATTCTGGTGCTCTGCCTCTGTCCTCTCTTCAAACAGATCTCTATGCGTTTCACAGCCCAACGCCACTTCTTCAGGATTTATGCCCTGCCCTAAATCCTCTCTCTATTTTAAGCCCTCTTGGGTCAATTTAGATAATTGAGGCAGATTATATTAAATGCTGTGCTATAAAGTGCTAACTTCTATACATAGTAAAATAGTTTAATACATCATAACACAATTGCCCGAAACGCATAGGAGGGCACCTACCTCCGTTTTTTTAAACTATGGAAGAATAAAGTATTTGATATATTTTTATTAGTTTTGTGGGACCTACTTTGTTCAGGGCTGTGCGTTGGAGTTTTTTTCCCTTGATCTCTCTGCATTCTCCTGGCTGCACGCCCACCAAGAACTACAGGACTGGGGCAATACAAATTGTGAGTAGATATTCTTCTTTCTACCTACCTCTGGACGGGCCCAATGTGGCTGTAGGTCTGATTTTCTTCAGATTTCAGCCTTCAGCCTTCAGGGCTAGAGTTCTTGTTAATGGTATATGCTACATTATGAATACATACCTCACTAGCCCCAGTACCTATTTTTCTACATTATTACCTAAAGGATTTACACCAGGATTGGACTTTTATGTTGGAGCGCATATCACTAATTGACTAAAGAAAAGAAGTGGGAGAAATAAACAGAAAATGTAGATTAATAAATCATCTTAATTACTAGCATCATAATAACTGTTGTAACTCGTCTTCATAAGGTCACCTTGACACAAACAGCGGCCTTGGGGTATCACGCTGAGCACTAGGCAACCTTCACCGGTGGTACCACCACAAATATCTTCCACCAGGAAAAATTCAGGTCTAGTTATACACCAGAGCTCCAGGCAAATGGAACACCAAAACAAACTTCCAATGAGTTAGCTCAGGAAGGCTTTCACATTAAGCTGCAGAGCGTGAATCCTTTGTCACCGAGTAGAGATGATGCACGAGTATGGAAGTCAAACGGCTATGTTCCGCTTTTCGGCTGGGATCTGTAACCAAATACTCCCTATGAGTGGGGCCCTACTGTACTCTTATTTCTGCTAGTCTACTGGAAAATGTTGCCTATGTTGGCAGGAGATAGAGTCCTCTGCTCTGTGTTTCCACTATGAATTTATTTTGGTATACACTCTGCCTTGGTTGCAGTAAAATTAATAATTTTTTTGTAATTTCTGTCAAAAAAACTATAAATACGGCAGTGGGGTCACCAATAGAAAATTGCAGCATCATCTCCTAATGATGTTGTAACTTTATATTAGTCGCCAGAGCGAACCTGTTACTACTGTAAATTATTTATTTATTTATTTATAAAATGTTTTACCAGGAAGTAATACATTGAGAGTTACCTCTCGTTTTCAAGTATGTCCTGGGCACAGAGTTAAGACAAATAATACATGGTTACAAATACAGTTACATAAATGAACAGGGTATACATTATATACAAGACATTGCATGCACAATTAAAGAAAATATATATTATGGGCGTATGAAACAGTTACAGACCAGATTAAAATGTGAGACAGCCTTAGATTTGAAAGAACTTAAACTGGTGGTGGATGTGAGAGTCTCTGGTAGGTTGTTCCAGTTTTAGGGTGCACGGTAAGAGAAGGAGGAACGACCGGATGCCTTGGGACCATGAACAGTCTTTTGGAGTCTGATCTCAGATGATAAGTGCTGCATGGGTAGGGGTGAGGAGCTTGTTCAGATAGCTGGGTAGCTTGCCCATAAAGAATTTAAAGGCAAGACACCTCCCACAACCTTCCCGGTAGGCATAACCACCCACCCTGGGGAAACTACCCCTTTCACCCCCCCCTTTACCCCCAAGAAACAGGTACTCAAGTTCAACCCCTTCATTGCCATTACAGCTAAGGTAATGAAGCTGTTGTTATTTTAATAACAAAGCAGGGGGTCCCCGGAGCAGAACCACATTATGTTCAGGTCGTTGACGCCCTGCTTCCCAAATTACAATTACAGTATGGGGTGCCGGTATCTCCTGCATTGTTTAAATGTCCCAGTCACATAACGTGGGAAATTTAAATGCACAGGAGATACCGACACCCCATACCAGGGCCTATAACTCGGGAAGCAGAGGGTCCCCGGACCTGAAAGTAACGTGGTTCAGCTCCGATGACCCCCTGCTTCAATACTGTGTTATTAAAATGTAAATAAAAACCTGTGTAATAGCCTGTAAGAGCTGTGCGGGGAGATGCAGCTCTTACAGACTGCGGGAAAATCACAGCGGTAGAACTTAGAAAAGACTGAGATAAGGTCATAGCTATCCCGAGCGGTATTGGCATTTTCCTACCTCGCGGTTTGTGACTTGCGGTAATGCCTTCTGATTCTTTTTGAATACGGTGATAACACAAAAGTCAAAGGGTCATGCCAAACCATTCCATTTGGCAGTGATTTTATCAAAGCTACTAGAATAGGTCCCATAGTGTCTTATGGCATAGCATGGTTTAATACATTTGGGACATATTATTTGAAACAAATATATAGTGTTTCAGCAAGTTGATCTTTACTACATCATCTGTATGTATTGAAAACAATACTGATTACAAAGTCCTAATTACTTAATTTAAAATCATTGCATCCACTCTACTTCAATCTCAACTTTAAGAATACAAAGGAGGAAAAGTCTGCTTTTCCACCTGCAGTAAAATCTAAATACTATCATATTGTCCCAGAATTTACTTTTCTGTTTGTGCCCCCCTGTCTGCTCTCCCCCCTGATCGCGCCCCCCTCTTTAGCTGCTCTCTGGCTTCATCAGTGTCATATGACATCACAACGTCATGTGACGCCGTGTTGTCATGGCGATGCGTCGCTGAAAAGCCGGCTGAGAGCAGGTAAGAGAAGTTACAGAGGTCTCACACCTCCCTTGGGATTTAATTGAAATGCCTCTGTAAGCGCCGCCCCACCCCCCCTAGAAAATCCCGTGCCCATCCTAGGGGGCATGCCCCCCAGTTTGCGCACCCCTGCTTTAGATTAATACCAGTATCCATATGAAAAATAAAAAAGTGAAAGAATTACTTGAAAGTAATTTTCCTTTATAATACAATTGATAATGTATGTACTGTAGTGCCGATAAGTATTCTAAAACAAATCTGGGGCAATCACCGACAAGACCCAGGTACATGCTGGGTACATGCTGGGTACATGCTGCACCATTTCACTGACATTTCTGTCAAACTGTTAAACTGTCAAACTGAATGCCAGGGACTTCAGCTGTGTTAATCCGATGGGCCATTAGTCTCTGCAGAAATGTCACTGAAATGTTGCAGCATGTACCCAGCATGTACCTTGTTCTTGTTGGTGATAGACCCAGATTTTCCAAGGCAAGTTTAAGGCAAGTTTTAGAATACTTGCCAGCGCACCTGTAGCCCCTTGCCTAGGGCAACTACGTGTGGTGTGTTACATGATTGGCTCACAGATGGCCTAATCCTACGCTGCAGGGAGCCTAGGGTGTAGCTGTTTTGTAGGATGACAGCACCTCCACCTGGGAGGGATCCAAGCACAATTGGATAACCCCACCCAGGAACACAAAGTAGAGAAATGATATGCACACAGTGATATAACAGATTATCTGTACTGGTAACATAACTAATAACAAATAATATACAGGCTTTGCACGGCCGTGCCCACACAGTGCCCCACCGTCCAACTACCACATATACTCCCTGGTGTGGTTCCCCCAAAGTACTGAGGTGCCCTGGGTACCTATCCACCTTATGTCCGCAGGAGCCAAACCCACCCCAAAGTGTGTGGTAGCGCTACCCACAAAATGTGTGTGAATCGTTGGTGCACCAACCCCCGTGTACCGCTAACTGATGACAAGACAAGTCTGATCCCACGTCGTCATCAGCAAAGGCATTCGCCTCTGCGTGGGGTGACTTCCCAGTGGAGTATCTCACTTTTAAGAGAGTCTCTAACTTGCGGTGGTGGTCTGGTCCCAGACCACAGGCCGCGAGTCTCTGCGCGGTGTCTGGCTGTGTCCCTGACTCTTAGCTAATGGGGGAAATGTCCCTATCTAAGGTGCCTTTCCCTACAGCACCCAAAAGCTGGTAGGGACTCAGGACATACCTGGGCCTAAGAGGCAAACTAGGCCTAGTCAAGGAAAGCACAGTTCCCTGTACACTAACTGCTCTGTTCATACTCCCCTTCCGAATGGCGTTGTGCTCTGTGCACCAAATGTATCCTTTTGCACTTGCTCCTGCCTCTACAACCCTATTGGCTGTTCCTTCCCAGGTGATCGGCAGCCCCTAAGGCTGCTGGGATATGTAGTCCCACCTTGCAGAGCCTGGTAATGGCCGCCACACTACCTACAGTAGCTACTACGCATGTGCAAGGCTTCAATGCGCATGTGCAAATGACTAAGATGGCCGCCGCCTGTAGTGCCGGACCGCCCCGGAGCTCCGGCAGCTCACTACTGCTATTGGCAGCCTCTCCTCCTCCCGCACTTGCACCGGAGGCAAGAGGGAGTTCCAATCGCACTGCAGCCGTTCCACTCCCTTCCCCACCCGGCATGGAGGTAAGGGGGACCGATTGGACCAAGGGGACCCAGATGGGACCTGGCTACATGTAAAAAAAATAGAAAGGAACATTTAAAGAAAAGAGGTAGTATGATACATTTGTTTGAATCAGCAAATGGTTTACAGTGCACAAGTTTTCAGACTTCATAAAGAGGGAATTTCTTCAGTTATGGCTGTAGTTGAAAGAGTACTGTATATGCAATTTAGCATATCATAATCGGAGAGGGTGTATAACTGAAACATATTTGTTGCCGGTAGTTGTGAGTGAGAAGTAGCAGGGAAGGAATAAAGAATAATATTAACCAAATTATTAATAATCTGAATTGTGAGGAATGGCTAGCTATTGTTAATTAAATTCATTTACATTATAAAGAGGCGTCTAAGAGGGGATATGATATCTATATACAAATATATAGAATGAGAAAGCATCCAGGCACACGGATTTGTAGAAAAGGTGATTTATTCAGCAAAAAAAATATTTTCTGAATAAATCACCTTTTCAACAAGTCCGTGCCAAATGCTTTCTCATTCTCCGTGAATCACTGAGGTGGTGCAGGATCTTCCCCATCTCCATGTGCAGTGGCGATGTACCCTTTTTGCTGATAGCAGCATACAGTATGACTGTAATCCTCTCTGCGTTCTCTGTATACAAATATATTCAGGGACAGTCAAGGAGCTTTCAAAAGAAGTATTCCTCCCAAGAGTGGTACAAACGACACAGGATCATCCCTTAAGGTTGGAGGAAAGGAGATTTCACGAGCAACAAAGGAAAAGCTTTTTTTACAGTAAGGGCAGTTAAAATGTGGAATTCATTACCCATGGATACTGTGATTAATGGCAGATACAATAGATTTTGTTCAAAAAAGCTTGACATCTTTTTAGAAAGGAAAGGTATACAGGGATATATCAAATAAGTAAACATGGGAAGGATGTTTATCCAGGGAGTAATCTAATTGCCAATTCTTGGAGTCAAGAAGGAATTTATTTTCCCCTTATCATTGGATGATATTTTACTGGGGTTTTTTGTTTTCCTTCCTCTGGATCGTTATACTGTAAGTACGGATATAAAATAAAGTATCTGTCGCCTAAATTTAGCATATTTTGAACTTGATGGTCATATGTCTTTTTTCAACCTCATCTGCTATGTAACTATGTAACTACAGCAGGGCCCCGCTTCTCTGCGATCCGCTTTTCGGCGATCCGCCCGTTACGGCGGCACGGAGAAGGGGGCCGCCATGTTGGATCCTAAGTCGCGCCTGTGCAGAACGGGTGGTTGCGCCCGGCGCATGCGCAGACCATAGGTCGCGCATGCGCAGAACGACAAAAATGCCGGTTTGCGCATGCGCAGCACTGAAAATCGCCGGATTCGCTTCCCGGTGATTTTCACTATACGGCGGGCCCCTGGAATGGAACCTGCCGTATACCCGGGGCCTTCCTGTGTGTAACATCTTGACTAAGGTAGGCCCGACAGGCCCCTACAGCTGAAACAAAGACAACTGATAACATACTTGAGGAATAAGGGCACAGTTTTATTAATAATACAACACCATTTATAACTCAACCACGACTGTCCCATACCATGCCGAGAACCCCCAGTGTTGCTGTGGCTCGTGACTCTCATTGCTGTCAGACAACTGACATAGCAACCGCAAAGCATCACCCATCAAGGAGGATGCACACCAACACCACCGTCCCAGAGCGGGCCTAACACCGATTACTAACTGGGTGATATGCCCAAACCTAATACAGTACGTATGGGCACAGTCTGTACCATCAACAACCACCCAGCTGTAACAAACCAAGGAACTTCCACTTTTCCACATCATCGTTCCTTCTATTATGAATGGTTTTTTTTAAATGTATTCACCATTATTTTCTTTTAAATTCGAAATATAGCATATGCCATACAAGCAACACAACATCCATGATACTGACAAAAGGGCAGGTTGGGTGGGCCTGCTCTGTCCTGAGGCTTTGAGATAAGTGGCCCTTCCCTTTCCTCCCACACCATACACACTCCCCGTGAAACTCCTCCTCTTTTCCTTGCACCCCTACCACATTTTTTTACCCTCTTAAGCCCGGTAGGGGTTGGTGGCCTGTCCCACCCTGTCATGCTGCCCCAGCCTAAACTGCTACGGACATTGTACTCATTTGTAATTGTTCTTTAGAGAAACTGGACTTTGAGTAAGAAAACATACAAAATAAATTCAATCTGTACAAATGCATATATTTATTATATGTGTGCACATGCATGATGCATGCAAATAAATACACAATCTATATACACACAGGACAGACATTACATATGTACATACATCATATACAATCAGACAACACATTGAAATACATATAAATTCACCTATACATTCACATAATACATAATTTTCTTGCATGTCTAAAAGTGGTGATCTCTGCCAAGCAAATGTGGCTTTATTTCCCAAACAATATGTATCTAGAATCTGATCATAGTTATGTTATTGTTTGGGGTTCTCTTGCACATCTTTCATGGTTTTGACAGAACTAATTATTGTTTCACAAGCTCAGTTGACACATTTAACACATTTGAACTCCATAATATTTACAGGCATCATATTAGGGTGAGACCATACATGCAGAAGCAACATCATCAATCCAACAAAAATCTGGATCCTCAGTGCTACATGGAGTTTAATACTTCAATAAAGCCATCTATTCGCTATCTCTTAATTTTTAAAACAGAGGTCAAAAGCTAAAATTGAAACCCCTCTTGTAAGATGAATTGAAAGCATGTAATGTGGCTATAGCTAAGCAATGGAACGGGATAACATATGCCCACCTTGAATTACATAAATATGGCTATACAGTAAGGAAGTCCAAATTATATGACTTGCCCAACGCATGAAGAATTATAAAAAAAATTAATCAAGAGAGTTAATGTTTGCATTTTTTAAACTTTCTACTTGACTCATGGGGGCTTATTCACTAAACCTCGATAAGTGGCTTATAGCACTATAAATGCCTTTATAGCGCAATACTGCCTGCGTTGCTATTCACAAAGCTCTGATAACAGGGCAATATAGCACTAAAATGGCTTTTTATAATACTGTTATACTCTGCCAAAAAAAGCCATACGATAAGCCAAAAAATCCCAAAATCAAGTTTTTTGCCAAAAACTGCTGTGCTAAAAATAAAAGAAGTACTTAAAAAACTTGCAATATTTTCTCACCAGCGAAAGGCTGGCACTAAAGATATTGCAAGATGGATAAAAGCAGTCTCTTTTAATTTTACTGCACAGGATTGATTCCGGAGGCCGACATGGATCCCACAGAGATCCGCGGTGACCCCAAGTTCCCTACAAGTTCCCGTGGGTCCCTGGGGGTTCGTACGAGTCACTGCAGGTCACCGGGGATCTCGTGGGCCTCCACATCTCCAGGGGGCCTGACGGGTCCCAAGGGGTCGCCGCATCTTTGGGGGTCCCCGTGGGTCTCAGTGGGTCCCCCCCGGCCTCCGGTATCAAACTTATGCAATAAAAATAAAATTGCAGCCAGTTTCATTACTATGGCGCTTCCCTTTTGCTGTCGTCACATCCTTAAAAAAAAATAAAAAATCTTTCACATGGTACACCAGCCAATCGGATTGGGGGTGTACCATTTGACACTCAAATGTGACGTCACAGGCCTTATATAAGGCCTGTCCCATCTCATTTGATGCCAAGAAACCGATGGGACCACATCCGCCCGCAATTGGATTACAAATAAAGAAAAAAAGAAATAAGAAAGAAGAGAAGTTACCGGAAGAGCATTGGCTGTTGAGGAGAGGTTCCAACTGCAGTCAGAATAGGAGGTGAATACATCAAAGCTAAGGAAAACATTGATTGTATGTTATTTTTGTATTTTTGATATTTATTTTGTATTTTTTTTTAGGTTGCCCATTTACTGCCAATGTGTTTATTTATGCCCCTTTATGGCTATAGATAAGCACAGTGACAAGCAATGTATTTTTTGGCAAATGTTTTTTTATTTAATTGTTATGTTTTGTGTTTTGGGTTCTTGTTTTTATTTATTTATTTGTATTTTTAGTGTTTGTTTATTTCGCATTTTCTTTATTTTATTGCAATGTTATTTATTTTATTCAGTGCTTGTTTTTTCTATGTAGCTTGCCCATTCATTGACATAGTGGCAAACTATTCCCATATTATATGGGCATAATGCACCACTGTGCCAATCAGTGGCTTTACTGGCAAATGCTTGTTTTGTTTCAATGTAATGTGTTTTATGTTGTGACTGTTTTTATTAGATTGCCCATTCATTGTCAGTGTGGCAATCCATGCCCATATTGGTGGCATAGTTTACCACTGTGCCAATCAATGGGTAGCAGGCTGGGGGGGGGTGGGAGGATTTGCCCCAGGGAGGGTTGTCAGACCACCTGGGTGGGTAGCAGGGGAGGGGGTTAACCCCTTAATTACTATAGCTGTTGGTAAGTGTTAAGGTGATTAAGGGGTTAGTGTGCAGTAGTTTTTTTTAATGTAATGTTGCTGCCAACAGAGGACGGGGAGGAAGACTAGGATGGCCTACATCCTGGCAGGAGTAAGTAGAACTTTAATTTACTTTATGCTGGTTTTATTTTTAATGGGCAAAGGTGCAATTTTCCATATCTGGATGATGGTAATTTTGCCCATTACTGTACTGTATGTGTTGGGGAGGGACAGGGGGTGGGTGAA
The DNA here is from genome assembly GCF_040206685.1 of Ascaphus truei. Classification (NCBI taxonomy): domain Eukaryota; kingdom Metazoa; phylum Chordata; class Amphibia; order Anura; family Ascaphidae; genus Ascaphus; species Ascaphus truei. Next base: position 29,636,876 of record NC_134487.1, read on the forward strand.
TGGAGGTACTTTGCTCAGGGTTGGCGGTTAGGCTTACAGGGAGGGTAACGGGAGGAGTTAACCCTTTCATTACCATAGCGGTTACCACTGCTATGGTAATGAAGGGGATAACTCCTCCCACAACCTTTCCTGGTAGGCCTAACCACCCACCTTGGGCCAAGTACCCCCATTCACCCATTCCCTGTACCCTCAAAAGACCATGTACTGTGGCTTAACAGCTAGACACTGCGGTAATTAAGTATTTTTTTTTCTAATAGTGTATGGGAGCAGAGTTTCTTCCTCAGGACCCCCTGCTTCAAGAGTTACAAACCACGGTATGGGGTGCCTGTATCCCTGAAATGTATCTTCTGCGTCACGTGACTGGGAGATTTAAACACAAAGGACATACCGGCATCCCTTACCGGGGCCTATAAATCGGGAAGCAGGGGGTCTCCTACTCTGAAATTAATATACTTCAGCTCAGGGGACCCCCTTCTCCCGTATGCTATTATTAAAATTAATATTTAAACTGAATGATCGCCTGTAAGAGCCGTGCATTGAGATGCAGCGTCTCCGTGTAGCTCTTCCACTCTTGGAGCTCAGATAAACCTCTATTGTGACTTAACCCTTAAATACCAGGTGTCAGCAGTGATCAAATCTTCATTCTTCCACCTAAAGAACATAGAAGGGATTAAGCACTTGATCCCCCCAGAGGTTCTTACTACGCTTGTCCATGCCTTTGTGACCTCACGCCTGGACTACTGCAATGAGTCTTCCGGACTGAGTCTTCCGGAAAAGAGCTACAGTATGCCGCCTGCAGTGGATTCAGAATGCAGCAGCCAGGTTGTTAACTAACCAGAGTATATAGGGTAATGGGTGCTCCAACAGTCCCGGAAATAAATGAAGTAATTATCCATCACAAATATCATGGAATAATGGCTTTCCTTAGTGGGAGTGGGTATACTACTAGGTGAGTAATAATAATTTCAACTTTCTTGAATCTCCTGAAGGTAACAGAAAAAATGATGGTCTCACTTCGCCGCACCTCATTAGAGACAATAATGCAATAAAAATCCAAAAAAACTCACCAAAGTTTGTAGTAAATCTGGTCATCAATCAAATGATCTTCTTTATATCTTACCCACTCCTTAAGCCAAATGAAATTCCTTGATCGTGCCCAGCTGCAGGTAAAGATCAGCACAGCAGAGAAAATTAAAAAATATGCATAGAGCAGAGCACTGCCCAAAGAAATGGAAGACAGGTGGTATAAAAAATGAAAAATGTATTGCCCAACCAGCATAACAAAAAAGGAGGTGTGGACCCTCCTACGCGTTTTACAGCTCATGTGCTCTATCAAGTACTCCTTGATAAAGCACATTTGGTGTGAAACGCGTATGAGCGTCCACACCTCCTTTTTATGTTATGCTGTTTGGGCAATACATTATTAATTTTTTATACCAATTTTCTCCCATTTCTCCGGGCAGTGCGCTGCTCAATGCATTTTTTTGCCTTTTCTCTGCTGTGTTAACTAACCAGACCCATTCTGGCCACAACACCTGTTCTCCATTCTCTGCACTGGCTGCCTGCAAAATGGTAAAAAAAAATTCAAGATTGGCTTGTTGACATTGAAAGCAGTACATGACCAGGGTCCCAGCTATCTGAGAGGGCTTGCAGTTCCTTACAATTCCATTCGCTCAATTCGATCTGCAGATGAAGGATTCAGAACAGTTCCCTAAATCTTCTTGACTTCCTTTGTGGCCCAAGATTTTAGCCACGCTGCTCCCACTCTTTGGAACAGTCTACATCGGACAGTTCGAGAGGTCCACTCTCTGGAAAGCTATAAAAACATGCTCAAAACATACCTACTGTATTTACTGAGGCATTTCATTAATGAACCACAACCTGTGCGGCATGTAATAGCTATAGTACTGTTCCATCCTGTATTGTATCTTTCCTTGTGTGTGTCTCTTTTATAACCTTGAATGTTTTCTTCTTTTTTCTTTTTTGTAACTGTGAAGTTACGTTAGGTCCCTTTAGGAGGACATGTGCAGAGGTACACAATGGAGACAGTTTTATGGTGAAATTAAAACAAGGCTTTATTGTGCCTGTCGCTTTAAACACAGCAAAAATCAACATAAGAGAATAAGCCAAACAAAAAAAACCTATCTCTGCCCTCTCTGACTGGGTTGGTTAGCTAAGCTATTTACCAGCCCCAAATCATGGAGACATTTATCAATACACATAGACATAGATAATAGTCTTATACGAAAAGTCTTATCTATTAGCTGGGCTGCTGTAGGGGAAGATTCTCTGCTCTCTTGGAACCGCACCCTTGTGTGCACAGGAAATGTCAGGCTCCAAGTTTAGAATCTTGTCCCCTTTGTCTTTTGGTCAGCTTGTCGCTCAAGACATCTGTCCTTCCTTGGTTCAGCCCAGTTGTGGACTAAGGAATCTCTGCTCTATCTCCTAGTTCAGCTCAGGTGTGAGTAAGGAGTCTCACTTCCTGTCTCAAAGGCAGGCTTTTTCTAACACCTCTAATCAGCCAGGTGCTGGTCAATTAACCAGCACACTGCTGGATTAGAGGCAAGTTTTCTAAACAGGGTAAGTCTCCTGTTACAGTCCCATTGGGAGAAAAGTGCTATATAAATAAAGTTATTACTATTAAGTTATTAATAAATGAAGAAAATATGATATTACATGAATAAAAGTTTAGACAAACGGCATACATTTCCTTAGAAATATATTCCTATTGTCCATTGCATTGCTACATTTTGTTTTGTCAATTGTGGTGTTTTCATGATGTTTCTCACACACATCTCATTATAATGCACAGTAACCTTCTGTTCTATATGCAAAACAGTAGGAAGGGAAAATATGGACAGTGTTTTATAATTTGAATCAGATTCTCCAAAGGTTTTCAGGCTCTATATCCAACTAGAAGCAGCTGTCAGTAAAATGCCATTACATTATACCTTAAGCTACAAAACCAATTTAATGGCTGCCTTTTATTTTACTCATATGTTCCTGCTTTTTAGCCTGTCTAGATCAGTAAAGTAAAGGGAAACTTTATCTGGATAAAATCATTATAAGGTGAAGGCATGTGATTACGGACATTCTTTAAAGATTAAAGGCAATTGAAATAGCAGGAATAACAGGAGAAAAGACCTCTCTTTTGTTAAACAAAATAGAATTTGTTTAACTTAACTCATTATTAATAATGGTTTTTTTTCCTCCTCTAGAAGATGTAGAGTTTTTGTTTGATAAGCAAACAAAGTATCAGATCCAGCAACTTGGGATGCCCCTAACAGGGGTCTAGGACAATATCAGGTAACACAAATGGGTGCTACATATGACAAAGAATCTGGTCAAGATGAAGTAATCATAGAAAATGGAGTCAAGCACACCAAAAAGTGAAAAAATGCAATGAATTGCCAGAAAAAGGTCATTTTCATGACTTAAAGATATATAATATAAAATATGTTGACCGTACAATAAAGGAAAGGATAGATAAAAATACATATGTCATGGTTTTGCCCATTTTTAAAATTCTAACCGTGTTTACGATATCTGGGCTGTAGTAAGCAAACGGTTCATTGCATTGTTAGATTCACTGAGCTCCATCAATCTATATAATGTAATGTAAACCTAAGTTAAATAACATTAATAGTAACGCTGTATTCGCTAATGCAAAAAATGGGATGTGCACAAGATTTTAACTCTTCTATAAAGCTAAGCACTATTTTTTTAAAGGCAATTATTTATTACTTTATTTATGAAATATTAAAGCAAAAAACAAAAATGCCCAAAATTCTTATTTACCTGTATAATTACAGGAAGAATGATTACATTTGATCTGTCGTAACCTGGCAAAATGAAACTAACCTGTCAACTTGGAAAGTGGGGTGGGGCAAGCTTTATACAGGTAAATAAGAATTTTAACCCAGGTGAGTGTTAGGACCTGCTACGGTCATGCCGTAAGTACGGTCATGCTTGTAAGTGGCAGCAGGCTTAAGACGCTTTGGCCAAAGGGTTAAACTAAATGACCCTTTTACAAGAGATATATAGGTATTGCACTGTGTATTTTTGTCACATTGGAAGTAGCTTTGGGCATTTTTGTTTTTGTTGTATACATTTAGCCACGCCCACTAGCACTCATTTTGACACTTATATGTGTAATGGGTTTCCCCTCCCCCCCCCCAATCGCAGATTGGCCCCTCTAGGGAAATACTACTCTGGTTACACATGGCTATAGTGTGGTGCACCTGCTGGCTTACAGGACTACTGAGTCTCCCGCTTGATGGTATTAAGGGGAATAGCATCAGGACTGGCTTGTGAGGTAATGTTGAGTTATACTCACTCATGGTACAGAGTCTCCATCTCTTCCAGATCCCCAGCGTAGCAGGGAGGAGTCTCTGAAAGAGAACCTCTATGTGCACCTTCTTCCTTAGTGACTCCACACACAGGACAGAAGCGATATCTTTCTTTGGCATCCTTTATTAACAGCAGACATGGACAGCTGCCCATCATTGTGGCTTGATCATCTAGCCACTCATTCTCAGGTTGCCAACCCAAAGGAAGTCCTTGACCTTACACTCCCAGGCAAGGGCCCCGAAAGCAGATCTAACTCTTCCCCTACTCCCTAATGAAGTAACAGGTATAGTCTTCGACACCACTCCCTAGAGGGAGGGCCACAAACACTGCCAGAGCCCTGGCTGGTTGCTGGATAGACTCACCTCACTCAGATGGTGAGGCACACACACTAAATTCAGGAAGTGCTGAATATTATATAGCTTAGTAGGCACCACCCCTGTGTCACTGTTAGTGGACACAGAGTCTGATGTCACTTCCTTCACTGAATAATATACATCACAGGAGGTGAGGGCAAACCCCATGATTACTCCTGGCAAACCTGCCCTTTTGCACAGGAGGAGAAAGGCATGTAACTCCAAAATTACACAGGGCTACAAGGCTACAGGGCTAGAGCCAAGTGGGGACCATTGGATCCACCAGAGGCAGATGCCTCTGGTGGATCCAATGGTCCCCACTTGGCTCTAGATTTGCTGGGTCTTCCTTCAAACAGACAACCTGCAACATAACAATACAACATTCACATTAATACAAAAATACAAATACAACACAAGTGCATTACTGTAATACAGAGCATATTCATTTTACCCTCCCATCTCTAGGATTACTCCCTAGGAGAATCCACTCAATAATAGTGCCTGGGATCAGGTTTCTTAACTTCTCGCCCGTTGTGATCAATAATGGTGACACTATATGATCTGGGTGGCCCATTCTCTGGTCTGTATTCTAACTTGTGCTTGTAAGTGTTCCTGCCTACACTCCAAACACGCATGAGATAACATACTCTAGCCTCAGTTCGGTACTCAGAGTGACTAGATTTAGATTTAAGGTAGTCCTCCACCGCTACCCTTAACCATGTATCCTGGTTGTCCTCAATTTCCTGCATTATAGGCTCAGGAACATATGGATACTCAAAGCCATGAGACTGCTTATACCTAGCCACTATGGCTCTCTCAGCCCTGCTTGCACTCACCAGTCTCTTGTTTCCTGCTTTACCTGGCAGTATCCAGGACAGTGGTTCTTCAGGGGCAATAACGTCATACAAAATAGAGGACCCTTTAGGGGTGACTATCCCCTTTTGGATTTCATCCCATCTCCTCACTAGCTCCTCTTGGCCTTTCTCAGCCGAGTAAATACCCACATCCCACCAGTGATCAATCACATCTCCTCGCATCAGAATGAATCTAGTGCGGTCCAACCATTCTGAATAACCCTCATATAAAGGGGCCCACCACTTAGTGCTATGATCCCGCAATTGGTTTCGCACCACCAGGGCAGTCTCAAGCCCTTCTGAGCCCCCTCCTGACGAGACCCCAGATGTGATATTAGAATGTGTAGAGGCCCCATAACGCTTAGGCCGCCCTCTAACAATGCTGGTGTAGATAGTAGGATTCATCTTAGGTGGTTTTACGGCCGTCAGCATGGCTGTAGTTCCTCCCGCCTTTGCGTGCCCAGGTACGAATGGCTCCATGGCCCACAAGTAGTGGATGCTGCATTGAGGGCTTCTCGCCAACGTACTGGTTTCTCCGCCCGGTAGTCTACACTGCATGCATAGACACCGGAGAATTTCTCGATCACCTGTCTTCACTACCAGGAAGCCTCCTGGAAGTTGGTAGGGGTGTATAGCAAAGTCCGCCATGGCACAGTCAGTAGTTGCGCTGGGTAAGGGAGACACACAACACAACAGTCTCTCTTGCTCGCCAGCTCTTTGCAACTGAAGGATAGGATGCTCACATCCGGCTCCTCCTTTACTCAAATCAGCTTTCCATTGGTGGGTGCACATGACCCCTCCCTCTGGTGGAGATTAGAGGAGGGTCCCACAGTGGCACATCATGACTCAGAATCAGCTCTGAGCCTATCACAGTATAAGGGGGCAGGACTTCAGCTTTCGCGCCAATTCCCGGCCAAGTCCCTGCAGAATTTCTCTCTGCACTCTGCCCACGTGGTTTCCCAGGGTGGCAGGAACCGCCATCTTTGATTACTTTGCAGTCCACACTCACCGCAGCTTTAACTTGCTCGGTAATCACCGAATGACACTCCGATACGTCGTCCGACATTTCACATGTAATTGCAATGTCCTCACTGATCTCCTGTTCTGAAACACTCAGGGAATTCAAACAGGACAGAAAAGGTGCGGCCACAGCTTTCGCGCAACTCCAGTGCCTACTCAGTATAGGCGTCTCCTTGCCTGATTCCTCCGCTGTCCACACAGCACGTGCGCTTCTCATCTCTGGCGCGAACAACCATTTTGGGCTGTCTGCACCGCACGGGACCTCATCACACATAGTCGCCATCTTTACTTCTTTGCTGAAATCGCACATGGTGCTCCTCTGCTGGGCGGTTGCCATGCTGATGCAATAAACTAAGCCAGCGTGCACTTCTATATGTATCTCAAGTGTATATATCTCAGATGTATTGCACTATCTCAGGCTAGGCTAAACTCTTTCTCTGTATGCTGCACACAATATCAGTCCAGTGTAAGTGTTCTGTGGTGTACAATCTGGTTACTGGCTAGAAGTACCTAGGATCAACCCCACTGTACTTAACATGTCACCTATTGTCGGTTATACATAGCGTTGACCCATACCAGGAGTTCCTGACCAAGTTAACAGGCTAACCCCTAGGCATCAAACAACTACCCTCCTCCAGGTGACCCAAGCAATAGCCTTGTCTCCAGAACTATATCACACCAATCAGGGGCATTTAGGGTGTGCTTTGCGAGCAGACAATCTACCCCTCACTACCCCTATGCTCCCTTCCACATATTTAGGCACTGTACCGTGTATGAGTTACACTGGATATGCACTGAGCTCTGTCTGTGTTTTATGTTCTGTCTCTGTTTTTAAATATGTATTGCATGCTCAGTAGCACTCCTCTGTGACACTCATATGCTTATATATATGTTGTGGTTATTTTGGGGGTTCAATAGGAGCTTGTTAGGTGTCCAATATGTTTTACAATTCTTGTTCAGCTAGTCTTAGCTGATTGGAGGGTGGCAACCTTCTACCTAATTGAAGCTTACCCCCTCCCACATTTAAATGGTTAAAAGCTCACTCCATAGCATCTCCCACTCTCAGGGGAACTTGCTTGCTTGCAGTATGGTTGTGACAATTCTAATACAGAGTGCTTTTCCTGGTAATGTACAGGTTATTAAAAGCTTCAATCAGACTTAGAACTTTGCAACTAATATTGACAGATTTATTATAAATCATTCTTCCTGGTATTGCACAGGTTATTAAGAATTTATATTGGTGTTAGGGACCCCTGGAAATGTGGTCTGCCGTGCAGTGGCTCAGGGGCTTACAACAATTTTGGCCAAAAATTTTAAACTAAAAGACCATTTTATTTAATAGATATTTATACATATATATTTAGGCACTGTACCGTGTATGAGTTTCACTGGATATGCACTGAGCTCTGTCTGTGTTTTATGTTCTGTCTCTGGTTTCAACCTGATAGTACCAGGGTTTACTGCCAGCCTATTGGGCAGAATAGTAGTCAGGGGTGGCCATGCAACACCAATAATACATTTTAAGAATAGTTATAATAATATAATATAGACAGCACTTTTTGATTTTCTTTTGTAATTACATTGACTTTTTCCTGCCATAATCCAAAATAAAAAGCAATGGGCTTTAGGCAAAACCTGCATGTTTTTAGAGGCAAAACTAAAACCCTAAACACGAAGGATAGTAAGCAGTTTGGGGTTTTGGTTTTGCATGTACATAAGGTCCTGCGAAGAACTTTTGAAACAAAATAGGCTTATTTATTTTAAAACATCATATAATATTGAAACTGTGTGAATGGCCTCAGTCGTTTTTATTTATCTGGTTCTGTTACCTGTAATTCACATTCTGATCTTTATTATTTTCTCCCAAGAAACTCTTCTCTTTTTTTTCTTCCTGTTATGGCATATTGGTTGGAAATAAAATCTATAAATAAGAAGAAGGAAAAAAAAAGATTAAGGAAGTCAACAATGACAGAGCTTTGAATCTGAATCTTTGTCAGGGTGAGAAATAGCAGGAAGCTAATGCTGCTGAGAAAGAGTAACATATATTTCAGTTGAAAAGGGATGTTGAAAAGTGCTATTGTACCTTTACATACATAGTTTTGTAGTGGTATAACACTACATTGGTTCCATTCAACAGGCTAGTATAATAGGCCCATTCAGGTCTAAACAAGTAGATTCCATCACACATTGATGTACGGGAGACACAAGGTAGCTTTGACTTAAGCTTGGGTGATGATATCACAACGAATTACTGAAAAGGTTGTTGATGGGATTTATGTTGATGTGGTACTGGAGCGATGTACTTCGATATGGTAGCTAGAAAGATGTTGAGTGAAGAACTGATTGGATGACTGAGCATTTTAAATTAATAACACTGAGTTCCAACCTTCAACCACCAAATCATATAATTCAAAAGGGGGTGGGGGGGGGAGGTGATTTGTGATTAACATTAGATGTTTAATAGCCAACATAGTTCTATTAAAATGTCATTTTTGTAATGTAATATCTTGCTAAAAGCTACAGTATGATGAAGCCAAACCATGTAGTATAATTCATATATACCTCTTTATTTATTAAGATGAATATACATTAAAATGACAAAAATATGCGTTAAGAAATTCCTTAGTTGATGTGAAGTTAAGTTTCTGCTATTTTTAATTACTGAATAGAATATATGAGCTCTAATACAAGTCTCCAGCTTATTTTTAAAGAAAATAATTATTTAAAAGGACCATTTAACTCTATCTATCTGTCTATCTATCTATCTATCTATCTATCTATCTATCTATCTATCTATCTATCTATCTATCTATCTATCTATCTATCTATCTATCTATCTATCTATCTATCTATCTATCTATCTATCTATCTATCTATCTATCTATCTAATCTATCTATCTATTATATAAACATGTGTGTTATGTGTATAAATGAGTGAATAAATAAATTGGTGTAATATAAGTTATGTGATTAAATTAAAAACAATATTGATCACTAATACTCACTATAGTGCTTACACAGGTGATAGTTGATCCTAATGGAGCGGGCTGCTGCTTCAAATGTGATGTTGCCACATCAAAGGATATCTAAAAGAAAAAAAGAAAAAAAAGCGCAAACTCCATAGCATAAAACTGTATTAAAGGGAGTTTATTGTTAAAACTAGAGATGACCACGGTCCATAGGATCTGCACTCACAAGACAGTAGAAGTTTAAAAGCATGTAAGAGACAATCTCTAAATATATATATATATATATATATATATATATATATATATATATATATATATATATATATATATATAGTCCTGGTTCCTAGCGAACACAGAACACTACCATATGCTGTAAAACCTGTAGGCTCACAGGGCCTAAGCCTCTGCCACGGAGAGCCTGGGGCACGCGCAATACTTGGTGCAGCGCCTCCACCTGCGACAGCTTCCGCCAGAGGGGAAGTGGTTCTTCGCAGGACCTTATGTACATCAACACACCCACACAGCAGTAAAACCAATTAACTTTACTAGCATGAAAGAAATGATATAACCTCTCTCCTCCTTTATCATCAACCAGTGTCCCTAATTTAGGCAGACACTATACTCTGCGTCTCGCAGGACGCTCACTACCCTCCCCTTTCACCGGGTGATCCCACCCCGTGTCCAGATACCCCGTCCAATATTTCCCCCACGCTCAAGTGAGACAGTGAATCAATATGTGTGCGACTGCGCAGCCACTGTGTCCTGAATGAATAGCGATATTGTTGGTGCACTTGTAGTTTACCTGCCGGGCACTCCAGTACCCGGTCCTGCAACAGTCTTCACAAAGGATTGGTGTGGACCTAGATGACGTCGCCCGTAGGTGTCCGGGGCGATCCCACCCAGACGCGCAGCAGCACGGCAGCGGAGTCTGAGCCCAGACCTCCCGCTGTCTTGGAAATGTCCTGATAGCAATCACACACACAATAAGGGAACCGGAACCTATCTATGGCCAGTCCCTAGCTCAGCTTCACACTACTGGGGCTCAGGGTCTAACTGGGCCTGTGGTATGAGGCCTAGGTAGGGGCCAGAATGCCTCCCTACACCGGAGCTCCTTCTCCTTCCTCCCACCGCTAGCTCTGACTCACGTGCGCGCCCCTCAACCCCTTTTCCTCCCTTCCTCACATCTCATTGGTCCTCGTGCGTCACGAGGGTCCGCGGGGCTACTGGGACCCATTGTCCCATGGCCTCCCTCCTATCAGAGCTCTCCTCTTTCGCGGGCTTTTGTCAATATGCCCGCGCATGCGCAACCTCCTGCCGGGCCGATCCTGCGCATGCGCCAACCCTCAACATGACGCTCCCTCTACGTGGAACCTCCTTTATCGGAGCGTTCCCTACTGCAGCACTCTCCCACCCCACAACAACAATTGGTGATCAAGGGGGTCCCGGCTATATATATATATATATATATATAAAAAGTATACATTACGCATAGCTTCAAAAAGGAGACAGCACTCAGGTGAATGAATATGAATGTATTAAATACAGCACATAACTCCAACGTTTCGATCCCACAGGGGGATCTACCTCAGGGTGGTGCAACAGACACAGGACAGTGAGTGACTTATATACCCCAACACCCAAGTGACATAAACATGGGTGTTGGGGTATATAAGTCACTCACTGTCCTGTGTCTGTTGCACCACCCTGAGGAAGATCCCCTGTGGGATCGAAACGTTGGAGTTATGTGCTGTATTTAATACATTTATTTTCATTCACCTGAGTGCTGTCTCCTTTTTGCTGCTATGCGGTAATGTATACTTTTATTATTTATATGGGACATGCACTTATTCATTATTGAATTTCTATTGGAGTGCCAGTGATTTTTTATCACATATATATATATATATATATATATATATATATATATATATATATATATATATATATATATATATATATAGCTAAATGTTCGTTTTAATGAATTATTTTCTTTAAAAATAAGTTAGAGACTTGTATTAGAGCTTATATATTCTATTCAATAATTAAAAATAGCAGAAACTAATATATATATATATATATATATATGTAACCCATGTTCCCCCCCCAGACACAGATCGCTATCTAGGGTGTAGTGAGGCTGGCTACGTGTACTTGGGTGGTGCGTACCTGCTTGGAACAGGAGGGCCTGAGTCTCCCGCGTTGGTGTTGGGGACAACAGGGCCAGACTTCTGGGGTAATCGCCTTCATTCTTTATTGGTGCAGCGCCTCCATTCTCTATAAGCCCCAGGGATGTGGGGTAGGACCCTTACAGAGAAACACCCTGGTCCCAGAGTAATTCATAGAAACAGTGCTCCTAAGGTACAGGCGTCTCTCTCCTCTCCTTCCCTCCAGATGTATGCTTACCAGCAGGATGGGCTGAATGGGGCCTCAATACCCCTGCCTCCACCCCACAGGGTAGGCTCTAGGAGTGAGGCTAGATATCCTTCCCCTCACCCCCTAAATAGGGTGAGGGGCAGTGGTCCACCTCTATAGTCCGGTCCGCTCTACTCAGAGGGTCTCTGAGGTCTCTCTTACAAATATCACTCTCATGTTGAGCAGGGCCTCTCAGGTCAGGCATGCACTCTGCTTAGTCTTACTACACTTCAGACCAGCACTCTCCTCCGCTCCAGGACATCACTCCACATACTCCCTCCAGGCTCTCCACAGACTGACAGTCCTGACACTCTGCTCTCCAGACTCTGCTCCAGCTCAGACTGACATCCTCACAGAACTGAGCATTCTGAACTGCCACCTCTTTCTCTCAGCTCTGACTCAACTCACAGCACGAACTGACAGACCCAACTGACTCAGACACACACAGGACAGCCCACTAAATAGAGTCAGCCCTGCCCCTCATGATGTCAGCAGGACCTCCCCTCTGTCTAGGCCTGCACAGAGTCAGGGGGCCCACCTCCATCACTCCAGGCAGGGCTTGAAGGTTTTTAAAAAAACACAAAGCTGATTCATTTTTCAATCTGTTTTTTTTTTTTTTACAATAACCAAAATCAAGCGAAGAAAAGTATTTCATGTGTGTAGAGTTTATCCTGGTAAAGTAGATCGTAAAACCAAAACCTTCGCCCTACCTACCTTCGCCCTATATTTTTGTAAATGCTTTTTGTTATTATTATTATTTTTATATGTAAAGCATGTGACAATATATATAGTTCTATATTCTTACCTAAGCTGGCAATCATTTGGTGCTCCTGTTATAATACCTATACAAATACAGATTGTGTGCCTAACATAATGGCTGCCTTTCAGTTTTAATCTATTTTGATGTCAGTGTAACTTAGGCTAAGGCCCCACTGCATGTGCCGGTGTGCCCGCCTTGCTTCCTGGCGGCGCGCACACGTAACTTCCCGCGATCTGCGGGGAAGCAGGGATCATTTTTAGGCGTGGCGGCGTGGCTAAAATGGGTCGGGTGCGCATGGCCATGACGGGGCCACAACGCCGGCTCAGCCCCCAGTTCATCCTATTCACGGTTTAAATACTTTACAAGGTACAGTAATCTCCTAATACCAGTGTTACCTGAGGCTAATAAAACGCATGTCTTTATAGTGCTAAATTTGACCAGTGAAAGTATTTGTCATTTGTGGCACTGCGTCTTGGGATTAATGTCTCTTTCAATAGCAAGTCTGCTAACACGGGTGCCCAGTAAAGAAAGGGGAGTTCCATGTGTGAGAAAATTATGATGTCACATAGCTGGCCTTTGATGTGCTCCCTGGTGCACCATGTGACGTGTCGCCGCACGGATTCACAAACCTGTTGTAGCCCCTGCTGGCTGACGCGTCACAGTACAAAGTGAGCCAGGGAGCAAGTAGGCACCGAGGACAGCAAGGAAGGAGGTAAGGAACTGGTGGGAGGCGCGCATCCCTGCGCACCGTCGACTACTGCAGGGACCTAGGCTTAGCAGCTACAATGTATCTTAAGGTAACATTATCTATTGTTACAGTTTACAGCTCAAACTGCTGGGAACATTGGCAACAAATTATCACAAATAGGAAAGTGTTGCAAAGATCTTGCGCTGCTTGGGAGGTGGGCTAAAACCTACGATTGAAATAGAAGGATGTTATAAAACATTCAAAATTGCATTAAGAGTTGAATTGAAAAAACATCGCTATTAGTTAATATAGCAGTGTGCAAACTGGGGGGGGGCGGCCCCTTGGGGGGCGCAATATTATTTAAGGGGGCGAGGGCTGCGTGTGATGAAACCTGGGGTTGGGCAGAGCTGTGCACGGGCGGCCAGAACCTCCGTGCTGAGGCTGCTTCTCTGCTCTGTGTCTTGCAGAGGGGGCAGGGCCTTGCTGCGGGGCGGGGCTTTCCTTCCCTGCACACAGACATCCCCTTCTCCTGTGTTATCCGTCAGCAGAATGGGGGACAGGAGCAGGCTTACAGTAGTACTTCCTCCCCCCAGGTGAAAGTCTGTGACTTATGATTGTGTGTTGTGTCTCTCTGTCTGTCTGTGTTGTGTGTTGTGATTGTGTGTTGTGATTGTGTGTGTTGTGATTGTGTGGGATGTGTGTTGTGATTGAGTGTGTGGTTGCGCCTGTGTTGGTTGTGATTGAGTGTGTGTTGTGATTGAGTGTGTGGTTGCGCCTGTGTTGGTTGTGATTGAGTGTGTGTTGTGATTGAGTGTGTGTGGCTGTGATTGATTGTATGTGTGTGTCTATGTGTGTATGTTGTGATTGAGTGTGTATGTGTGTGTTGTGAGTTTGTGTGTGTGTGTTGTATCTGTGTTGGTTGTGATTGATTGTGTGTTGTGTGTGGATTGTGTGTGTGTTGTGTGTGTGGATTGTGTGTGTGTTGTCTGTGTTGGTTGTGATTGTGTGTGTGTGTGTTGTGTGTGTGTTGTGATATTAGTATGTGTTGTGTGTGTTGTGATTGAGAATGAGTGCTGTGTCTGTGTGTGATTGTGTGTATGTGTGTTGTGATTAAATGCAGCGGTGCGCAAACTTGGGGATGTACGGTCTCCAAAGCTTGGCGCTTCGGGAGACAAACAAAATTGACTTTGAAGCGCGCTCAGCAGCAGTCAATACACACATACAGCCACACAAACACACACAAAAATAGCCCCGATTCATGCCCCCCCACCCCCCGCTCGTGCTTGCAAAATTATGCAGGACACCCTGTGCTCATGCTTGGAGAGTTGGTGATGTCACCACCCTCAGCGGCAGCGTGGACGCAGCCTAATTTTGCAATTGCGAGCTGTTGAAATAAGTATTTAGACATATTTGTATTTACATTGTATACTGTTTATTTTATGTTTTCATGTGATAACATCAGGCAGTGGGGGCCCGAGAAATTTCATGGATGAAAAGGGGGGCGCGGCATAAAAAGTTTGCTCAACCCTGAGTTAATACTACAAAACTGGTTTATTAAAAAAAAAAATATATAAGATTTCACATTTTGCTGCTTGAAATGAATACAAAATATAACCCAATATGCAAACATTGCAGTTCTGCTGATATCCAGATTGAAAGAGTAAATTCACTGTGTTTGATCACTACATTTGCTTGATAGCCAAGAAAAAAAGGTAACACTAAAACAACACATTTGTGGAATGAGAACGTAATGAATTGAGTGTCATACAAAAACATCATGCTGTAAAATAACCTGTCACAAAGCACCTACTGCTTGGGCATGTTCACTGAGCATGATGTAATGTGTAAACATGTTCCTAAGCAAACACTAACAGGGTAAAAGAAAAATGTGACAGTCAGTAGAGATTTACTTCCTAAATGCTCATTCTTATTTGCTTTCTGAAATGGCCACAGAGCAAAAAGACACTTTAATCACAACTACATAGGCAGAAGAAAAATGGTACCTCTGGCTATTGGCTGTTGAACTTTGAACCCATTATTTGCTCTTATACTATTACTAATGAATTTCCAAGAGCTAGCTCGGAATCACAAAATGAGAACATTTTTAACAAGAGGTGGCAGAACTCACCAATCTCTGCCATACCAGAGGAAAGTGTGTAATAGGTGTTTGGGGTTCATATACGGTACACAGCTAAATATATATGGTTGATCTGGAAATTGGAGCTCTAGTGATTAAAGCAATTGTGTAACTATTTGCGCCTGCTCTATGACCTCCAGGTCATATCTGCTGTTTACTCTTAACTTGAAAGCAATTTTTACATTATTAGTGACAGCACGGTGAAAATGAAACACGGAAAGCAGGAGTGATGCTGTCTCAAGATAACATCATTAGTCAAGATGTTGACATTTTGATTGATGTCTGTTCATTATCGCATATTGTATATTTTAAAATAATCCATATTTTATTTCTGCACGTATATTTTCTGCATGTTTTATATTTTTATTATGCAGTACGTGAATTTATAAATATAATGAGTTTATATTACTAATTCAGTATGCCTAAATATGTAGGGATTTTGTATCTAAATTATTATGTCTAAGTAGTGGTATGGTACCTTTAATGGCCCAAAATGAATGTTCTTTAATTATATAATTTTATTAGAGGTTGAGAGATCTCAATAGTCATGTCTCAAGACTAAGATACACCTCTTGAAGACGTGTCTTTTCTTAAAAGCCCTATAAGAGCTACTTTACATTTTGTAAATATTGTTCATGTTGGGCCATTTAAAGGTAGAAAAAAGGATTAGAACCATATTCAATTGTTATGTTCTGGTGCGGTGGTCCTGTACCCTTATAAAGGGTGCCGCAAACTGCAGCAAATAATGAAACTAGGATTAACTTTACTTGGCACTACTAATATTGAATTAATTAGAGCTCAAGGATGCATATCCAAACAAACATGCACTCTATATACACATAAGCTGGTCATGGAATGTTGTACGATACTGGGAAAGCAATCAGAGTCACAGGTAGAGATGTGCAAATCTTGCATGATATGCTTCTCCGCCCGCTCGAGAGGACATTCGAAAATTAAAACCCACAAATACTTTGCTAGAACGTTTGGAGTCGAACGTTCTAGCGAAACTGTCAAAATTATTTAGAATTCAATATTTTGCTTGTTTAAAGGAATAAAATAACCCAATAAAAAAATTTGGGGAAAAAAAAGGGGAGGAAAATAGCAGAGCTCTGACTTTTTTTAACGTTTTTTTTTTGCGCAAATTTTGAACGCACAAGTAAGAGAAATTAAGTGAAAAGTAATGCCCACTGGCTTTTTAGTCAGGCCCATGTACTATAGGGAAAGGGCCCATGACTGCAGTGATGACACCCTGCAGCGTGTTAAGGGTTGCGTTTTTGAATAAGGATGGGCTGGTCGGTGATTGATTTAGAGAGCACAAGGTACAATTTCCCGCCCTCCCGTCCCGTTTGTTATCATGTTGAAAATGTCATGTTGTGTTTTATATATGTCATGTACTTTATTTGTGGCCACTTGCCAGCTCAAGTTGGTTGGGAGTCTTACCTGGTTCGGGCCCCACTTGGGGCATGGGAAAGTAGTAGCTTTGCTGCCAGTCTAGTGGTAGGGATTGTGCTGACCTTTGGCTGTTAGGCTTTTACATGTTTGTTGACTCTAGTGGACAGTGGCTGGCATCATGTGAATGTTTGAACTGGACATTTAAGCTGTTTTTATTATGGAAATATTCGCTGGCAAGTTTGTATGATGTTCATTTAATAAATGCTGTGCGTGTGTTTACATCCAAATTGGTGGCAATGTGTTTTTTTGGGATTTGGGTGGGTCGGCCAGGTAAGCAGGGAACCTGGGGGAATCTGAAAGTCAAGTGTTTAGCAAACTTCTTGCAAACTTTTGGGTCAAAAGGAGCTTTATCATTAACGAAAAAGGGTGACATTTGCCAGGTTCTCTGAGGCCTGTGAAAAATGTGCCCATCTGTATTCACTGGGTAATTTAATTGGGCTACAATCTCTATGGCAGGAAACTGCTATCACATTTTTACTTTGTTTCATATTTATCCTTACATAAAAAGCAGAACGTATCATGGAATTTTGTATATTTATTGTAATCTACTTGATTAACTGTTAACTGCTTCAGCCCCCTAAGCAATTAATTCCTTGCCAATTCATCTGAAATGAAAGATGTTCTATATTATAAAGAAATCTGTAATATTTAAAAATATTTGTATGATAACAAAATCTAAGCATTGCTTAAAAATCTCTCTTTCACTTTGAAAAAGGGCAATGGACTGGAAAGCATATATTCTAAATGTTTACAAAGCAATACAAAAATGGTTGTCCCACAGGCATTGTTGAAATAGTCATGCTTTGTTACACATGAGCATTCAATAACGACAGGCTTTAGAATTAACTAAAATCCTCTTGATGCATGGCTAACTTTAGATTTTCACCAATTGTTTAAGCTTCACAATTCAATCAGTCTGCAATCCGAAATGTGACATGCATTGAGTAGGTCTAAAGCTGAATACACTTCTGTCTTTAAAGCCATCTCCATTCAACACATGCATAGTAAAATATTAGAAATCGAACTTCCTCTATTCTATGTTATAAGTGAATGTCATATTATTTATTTAATGTGCTCTGAATAAAGTGATAAATCACTGAAAGCTGACAAATCACTTACATGCGAAATCTGTGTAACCCCAGGCAAAGAGTCAAAGGTTTACACAACAGTGCAAGAACTCAATACAATCTGTATGAAACAGCAATTGGTTTGTCTGATTGGGGTGTGTTTAAAAATTCAATAAAGCACTTTACACTGTAACCTCTGAAATGATTAATGGGGATGAATTTATTTTACAGTTTAGAACTGTTTGAGCTGGAACCTGCCGGGATCTATAAATATGTATTATTTTAAGAGTTTTAAAGAAGGATCGAAAAATATTCCCACCAGTTTAGCATTTCTTTTAATCTCCAACAATGTTTAATTTACTGATTTTGTATTTTTTAGAATTAAATCACTTTCAGTTGCTAACTTAACATTTTGGTTTGTATGGGCATTATGTTATGCCTTTCTCCCCTAAAGAAAATATCTAAATAATTAACTGTCAAGGGAATGTTACGGGTCAGTCTCAAACGTAATAAAAGTTTTGAAAAACTGAGTTTTGGATCTATGACCCATGACTGGCTGCTTTGTGCAGTAAACTTAAATTACAAAGTGTATCACAAATCATTGTTTGCGACATCACATTCCACATTAACCACAATGTTCACTCGTAATATTCCCTTCAGCAACCTACTATATTTCTGTCACGTTGTTTTTGTTCGGAGGATCGACTTCTTATAAATACATAATTAGAATGGTTACATTTCATAAGTATATATTCTCAATTGAGCTCAAAGAGGAAAGCCATATTATAAAGGATATGTTATGGGTCAAATGGGACAAAGGTTAAGAGATACAATGTTATGTACCCCTTAGAAAAGAGAAGAAATGTCCCCAGCACTCAGAAATCAGCCCATGTTATTGTATTGCTGAGGTCAATATGGAAACTGTACACAAATGGTGTTTCGGACCTCAACGGTGCTTTCTCAATTTCCAAATGATGTGTCCCTGACAAGTAGCCCTTCTCTCTCCTTACATTAATTGCAGTAACACCTGTCATAGATAGGATTAGGAAATTGCCTACTTATGGATATCTGTATATTAAACATTTACAAGATGATGACTACTTATGACATTTTGGCCCATATTTACTAAGCAGTCTTCTGTCTTTACACACCTAGCTATGCTGGAAGACACCTTAAAATCTCATTGACTTGAATGGGCTGTATGGTGTCTTCTAGCACCACAAGGTGAAGAAAATAAAAAAAACGCGGAGCACTGCGCGAAACTACAGTGAGGAAGCTGGACAGGAGATCCGTAAAAAACTAATGTATTGAAAAGAAACACATCCCTGCAGTCACTCTGGCGCATTTCGTACCTTGCGGTACTTTGTGCCTGTTCATTTATGTAAAAGTATTTGTAACCATGTATTATTTGTCATGTTAACTATGTCCAGGACATACTTGAAAACGAGAGGTAACTCTCAATGTATTACTTCCTGGTAAAACATTTTATAAATAAATAATAACACAGTAGACAGTTGAAAAAAATCATGTAGCTGAGCCCCTTCTCTGCTCCGGTGCGGGGAACTGGCAAGTTGCTCTGCGGGACCCAGCACAATCATGGGGAACAGTGCGGCGGTCATTTCCGAGCTCGGCCCATGTGCTGTGGCAATCGGTGCGGTGGCCATCTTAAATTGCCTGGAAGTGCTTTGCTGGACTATAAGTCCCAGAAGGACTGGCGAGAAAGCGCGCGAGCGGCCATTTTAGATCAAGGATATCCTCCGTGGGACTCAGAGGGTTATCAGTCTAGCAGGAGCCGGCAGAGAGGACGGATGCATCCAGGGTGCCAGTAAGCCTCTGGACAACGCCAGAACTCTGCCCCTAGGCCCCAGTGAGGCCCTGAGACACCTACAGATACATTTTGCAGGGAAGGCCCTAGATAGGGATGCTTGCCTGTAGTTTTATTGCTGCAACGTTGACCGGACGGCCACGCGGCTCTCTGCGGCCTGGGACCAGGTCACAGGACCCTGAGACATTATGTGAGACCCTCCAGCTCGAGCTTACACTGTGAGGAGGATCAGGCCCCGCTACGTGGGTCCCGCTCCCACCAACCATGCCAAGCAGCACCTCGGTACTGGAGTACCCAGGCAGGTACTCAATGTGCACCTACATCTACAGGGGGTAGTGCTACCTCACATTTGGGTGGGATTGCTGGGACAGGACACCAGGGGTTATTGGTGCCACAGCATCCTCAATACTTTGGGGGAACCACCACGTGTTGGCTCACTGGGTTTATACTGTGGGTACCGGTCATTGTATGTTATCCGTGTTAGTACATGTGTACAGTAATGCTTACTGTGTGGTGTATTGTTTATTACTCTGTATCTGTTCCTGTGTGGGGTTATCCCACCAATGCTGGGATCCCTCATAGGTGGAGGCGCTGCACGCAAGGAAAAAGAGCTCACCCCAGGCTTCCAGAGGCGGAGGCTTAGGCCTCCTGTGAGCAGACAGGTACAGCAGCATGCATAGTCACCCGCATAGTTCCTTAGGCATAGGAAAGGGGGCTACAGTAATATGGATTAATGGGGGAGAAATTAAAAGAAATAAACCCAGTTTGTAGGTTACAGAAAGTTGAGGTGGGGAAAGTTGAGGTACGTTCTTAATGAAACAAGAGGGTGCGTTTTTACTATGTGTGTAGTTGAAAAACGTGTGGGACTTTGTAAAGGAAAGAAAAAAGTTCTGTCACGGTGTGACAGGGTGAAGTCAGGTACTGATAATTATGCCTGGGAAATATACATCTGAGTTCGTCATCCAGCACTCAGAAGGTTAACCCAGTAAGAATACTTGGGCAATCAGGAAGTAAGCTGACAACCAGCTTGATAAGGAGGCTAATGCATGTAGTAGGTGGCTGACTCAGATTACAGAGCTGTTCTGTGTAAACTCCTATCCAGAAGAATTTTCTAACCGCTCTCTAGGGACAGAGGGGTTGATTCACTAAGCTCCGATTATTTGCGCTGAAATGGGAAAACTTTGCTCGGGTGCAAAAGGGTGAAGCCAAATGCGCTATTCACTAAGGCTGCTCGGCGCGTTTTCGGCCTGTCTTGCAAAAAGTGCCATATCGCGCGAGCATCTTTTTTTTCCCCTGCTATCACGCTTAAAGTTATATAGCACGATAACTGATATAAATAAAGCAGCCTGTAAGAACTGCATGGAGATGCTGCGTCTCAATGCACGGCTCTTACAGGCGATCGTGCTGTACAAATATTATTTTTAATAGTAGTTTACATGTGCAGGGGGTCTCCTGAGCTGAACCGCATTGGTTTCTGCCTCGGGGACCCCATACTTCATGAGATAAAGGCCCTGTTATGGGGTGCCGGTATCCCCTGCAGAATTTAAATGTCCCGGTCACGTGAAGCGGGAGCTTTAAAAGTTCAGGGGATACCAGCACCCCATAACGGGGCCTGTATCTCATGAAGTAGGGGGTCCCCGAGGCTGAAACCAATGCAGTTCAGCTTTGGAGACCCCCTACACATGTATATTAGTATCAAAACACCAATACCAATAAACAATAATTCATATCCGTTGCGGACAGCTGCTATGGTAATGAAGCTGCATTCATGTAAATTGTATTAATATTGTGTGGGAGCAGGGGGTCTCCTGAGCTGAACCGCATTGATTTCTGGCTCAGGGACCCCGTGCTTCCCGAGTTACAGGCCCCGGTTTGGGGCATCGGATACCAGTGTCAACGCCATCTTTATAGCGTTGAAGACGCGATGTGGGCTCGTATGTATTTGGGGGTGGGAAGTTTTTTGCATTGGGGGTGGTTTTTTTTTGTATATATTTTGTGGGGGGCGGGAATTATATGAGGGGGGAGGGAATTGAGTGAAAATGGTGTAATTGACGGAAGGGGGAGAGGGAGTGAGGAAAAGAGGGCGTAGGGGAGAGAAATACATGTGAGGCAGGGGGGCATGGATTGAGGGAGAGTGGGGTAATTGATGGAGGGGGAGAGTGAGAGGTGAGACGGAGGGGGAGAAATGGAAGGGAAATGGAGGGGGCTCGTGAGGTGTAAAATGGGGGGAGGATCATGGTGTGTGATATAAAGCCATTTAAGTAAAAGTTGCACTCTAAAAAAATAATCATGGTAGGTGTGCTATGGGTGGGGGTCCTGCTCCTTGTATTTGTCCTTGGCCCCAAGATTTCTGATGGTGGCCCTTGGTGTGGGGCAGTAGGTGAGAAAGGTTTTAGATTGGAGTGGGCTTTAGATATAAAAGGGGTAGACAGAAGACATCCTTGAGCTGGTCAGGCAGGTGAATAGCAAGTAAGTAGTAAGTAAGGAGTGTATTGGCTTAAAAGAGAAGCAGAATTTTGAAATTAATACAGGATTTACAAATGCAGCAGCCATTATTCAAACATTTACCTGGGTAAATTTTGCGTTGTGCCGCGTGGAGGTTGCGAAATATTCAGTTGCAGACTTAATGGCCCATTAGATTAACACAACAGGGGTCCCTGCTTTGTGAGTCCTACCGGGTTCTACCTGTCTTTAACAGCTGCGCACTAAGCGATAGGCTGAATCAGTCACTCTAACTGCGCACCTCTCACAGGCGATTGCAAGGGTTTTATTTAATTTTAAACATTACAGTAATGTAGCAGGGGGTCTCCGGAGCTAAACCGCATTGATTTCAGGTTCGGGGACCCCCTACTTCCCGAGTTACAGGCCCAGTTATGGGGTGCAGGTATCTCCTATGCATTGAAATGTCCCAATCACGTGACGCGAGACATTTACATGCATAGGAGATACCGGCAACCCATAACGAAGCCTGTATCTTGGGAAGCAGGGGGTCCCCGGACCACAAACCAACAAGGTTCTGCTCCAGAATCCCCCTGCT
Organism: Ascaphus truei; assembly: GCF_040206685.1. NCBI lineage: Eukaryota > Metazoa > Chordata > Amphibia > Anura > Ascaphidae > Ascaphus > Ascaphus truei. The sequence continues at coordinate 29,659,800 of NC_134487.1, forward strand.
ACAATACACTAGTTATAAAAAATTTATGAAAATATGTAATAACCACCAAAACACAACCCACCACCTATACCCCCACCTAAAACCATATTTAATTTTTTTACACAAAGGATTAATACCACAGGCAGGCGAGGGTCCCCAGGTGGTCCAGACGGGTGTTTTCAGGCCCCACAGTGCATCCCAGGGTACCCATGGGTGCCTGGGGGCCCTCGGGTGCTCCCCGCTAAGCTCCATGGGCCTCCAGGTGGTCCCTGAGGGTCCCAGGTCATCCCCGTGGGTGTCTGGGGTCCCTCGAGTGGTTCCCACGGGGGTCTGAGGGCCCTCTGGTGGTTTCAACAGGGTGTGGGGGCCCTTGAGTGGTCCCCGATTCCTCCCTGCAGGTGTCCGTGGTTCCCTAGATGGTTCCTGCGGGCATCCAGGTGTTTTCGGATGGTCCCTGTGGATGTCTGGGGGTCATTGGATGGTGTCCGGGGGTCCTCGCTGACCTGCGGTACCATTCCTGTATTTAATAAAACAAAAACATACACACACACACCCCACCCACCAAACACATACAGTAGAGTAATGGGCAAAATAACTATTATCCAGATATGGATACTAGATTATTTGTCCATTATTAAATACAACATTAGCCATGCAGCATAAATAAAGTAAATATAAATCATTCTACTTAGCCCTGCCAATGTGAAGGGCGTCCTCGTCAGCTTACTGCAGGTCCATGTCCTCCGTTGCCAGAAAGAATACATAGCAAAATACATTGTAATGGCCCCTAACCCCTTAACCACCCACCCCGGACCCACTATAACCACCATGTACCAATTGAGTGGCATAGTGGTACATCATACCCATATATATGGGCATGATAAGCCACTATAGCACTCAATGGGCACCCTAATCAAAATACATGAATGCCCAAAAGACACAATAATATAACATACAAAAACACCTTAACACCCCAATTCAATAAATAAAAGCATTAGCCAACAAATGCAATTATGAAAAGCACTAACCAACCACCCAAACAATTAATTAATTGAACCAGTAACCAACAAAGCAATCAATTAATAAAAGCACCAGGCAACAAAACAATTAATTAATTGAACCTGTAACCAACAAAGCAATTAATTAATACCCCATCTGTCTCATCCTGTCCCTCATTCCTCTTAACCTAACCCTCTCATCTTCTCCCAATGTATTTATCCCCCCTCTGTCTCTCACTCTGACTCACTCTTCCTCTCCCTCTTTCACCCCCTCTCTCAGAACTCCACCTCTCCCCATGTATTTCACTCCCCCCTCTCACCAGTTCGCCTCTCCTCCTCTCACAACCCACCTCTCCCCTCCTACTCCCCCATCTCTCTCACCACTCACCTCTTTACACACCAACCTCTCTGCTTCATACTGAACCCCTCTCCCCACAGTCAATAACCCCCTCCCACACTCAATAACTCTCCCACACACAATGGCCCCCCTTCTCCAATACACACAATAATCCTCACTTTCTACAAAACACACAATAACCCCCCTTCACCAATACACACAATAACTCCCCCTTCCCAAATACAAACAATAACCCCCTTCTCCAATACACATAATAATCGCCACTTTGACAAATACACAAAATAACCCCCGCTTCCCCAATACACATAATAACCCGCCTTCTCCAATACACATAACCCCCCTTTCCCAATACACATGATAACCTACCTTCACCATTACATGTCCTTACCTTGGGGGGAAGCTCTGGTGCAGCACTGATCCCATGGGTGGATGTGGAAGTTGGGCCCAACTTCCGAGCAGGTCTACCTTCTGACGTGCGTGTGTGGAGCTTCAGTGAAGGCCGGGCCACTGTGGGAACGAGCTAGGGCCTGGCCCCCAATAGAAGACCAGCAGCCGGTCCTGGGATATTTTTCCTGGCTCTCCCCCCCTGCCGCCAGCCCTGAAAAGTATAACTACAGTGTATACAGTACTTGTCCAACACAGAATATTTTAATGTCATTTTTGGAAGACTGGTTTAAACATTTCCCTTCAAATACAGTACCTAATGTATTTTTTCATGAGTATCTGAAGTGTTTTTATGTGATTAGTTACTAATAACTACAGATGGGGAGGACATCACACATATATTAATATGCTTAAATCCAAGAACACAAAAAAACAGAAAAAAGTGCGCTACTAGTAATAATGTGGATCTAAACTAAATTCTATAGTTAAAGTGAACCCACAATCATATAATGTACAACACCTCTGTGAATAAATAACATACAAAACCTCTAGTGTTGGTTATAGTTAAAATGGCGTCTGCAGCTGTTGATATTGGGGTGGCTCGGCACCCCTACACTACAAGAAAAACTGAAGTGGGATACCAGAGGAGACGGATACATCAGGGAGGACTAATAGTGCAGCTTTGAGAGCAACCACCTACCTGAGAGAGAACCACACGTCCCAGAAGTTACTGGCTGAAAACATCAGAGGGTGCAGAACCAAGATCGTTCCTGTTGCATCCTGCTGTCGGGTAACCCATGTCGTAAAACATGGATATGCTTGTTTAATCATACTTGATGTACGCAGAATTATTATCTTTACCAATATAGATTTATTTTAAACATACTTCACTACGTGCTTTGTGCGCTATTTTTTCTTGTTTTTTTTATGCTTAAATACATGTCTTTAAGTCTCAACATTTATTGGTTTAACGTGCATTTCAAATTCTTGCGGAACTGAAGAGGTTAACTCTTAATACATTACAATGATTCATGTGACAATATAATAACGTTCCATCAGGTAAAGATAATTGGCTTAACGATACTTAATATGAATGTGTATTCAATTAGAATGAGAAGCCAGTCTTTGGATTACATCTTGAAAACAATATCATTTTACCACACGTTGCCTTTGAAGCTGCGACCCTTTAGCAAGCAATTGTTCACCCTTGATGCCTTCAAGATTTCTTCTTTCATTTCTATTTACATTTCTTCCAACTTTTATGGGCCTATTCATTAAACTGTTCTAGTTAACAAACAGATTAATATGTTCAGACATAAAGTAGTGATAAGACAATGGACAATTGCCACATTCAATACTATTTTGGGGTACAGAAGCTTGCATCAAAACACAGTTCATTTGCAAGTACTTTTCATAACAAATTACTCAATGTGTAATATTTATGGTTAGGGAAGTCACTCTGATAGGTACATCAATCATGTAGTTTTAACAGGGGTTCAAACTATCCCATTTAAAAAAAAAAACATGATTGACATATTTATTTTAACATTACCTGAAAAATTGCAACAAACCACAAAGAAAAAGAACAAGAAGGAAGGGGAGCAGCTGTAGATAAAAACAATTTTAAAACAAATGGAAAAATACTTTTAATGATCAAAAGTGCAGAAAACTGACAATGTTTTGGTGGACATGACCTCTTATCAGGTTAAACTGGAAACGAGATCAATCTGGTGATGGGTTAAATGAAACTAAACAGATGTCAGTGTTGAATAAAAATGAAATACTGACTGATAAATGATTTTACAAACTCAGCTATAACCTATCTTTAACCTGTTGAACTATATAATTGACATTTGTTAAATGTACGGTACGAGAGCTTCCTGGATTCGGAGGGCCAATGCTTCTAAAGGTAAGTTAAATATTGAATGGATCTGAATGTATTTTTTTTAGGTTTTTGGATTGTTTATTTTATGTTTTTCATTACCCATTGATTGATAATGTATTAATCTGTGCCCCTTTAGGGTACAGATAAATACATTGATAGCCAATGCATTTTTTGGCAAATGCATGCTTTCTATTGAGTGTTATTTTTTCTATTTAAGTTTATTTCTTGGATTTAATTGTTTGTCATTTTGCTGGCTTGTTTATATTTTTTATCTGATTAATTCGCATTTTTAATTAATTATTTATTGTTTTGGCTCCTGCTTTTAATTGATGTTTTGGATAGTGGTTTTATTAATTAATTGATTTGTTGGCTACTGGTTAAAATTAATTCATTGGTTTTTTTGGCTAGTGCTTTTATTTATTTCATTGGTTGGCTAGTGCTTGTATTTATTTCATTTGTAGGCTTATGTTTTTATTCATTGAATTGTGGTGTTAATGTGCTTGTATATGTTTGATTATTGTTTAATTTTGGCCTTCATGCTTTTTTTATTAGGGTGACCATTGAGTGCTATAGTGGCTTATCATGCCCATATTATATGGGTATGATGTACCACTATGCCAATCAATTGGTGCAAGGTTGGTATAGTGGGTCCGGGTGGGTGGTTAGGCTTCCCGGATGGCTAGCGGGGGATTGCGGTTAACCTCTTAATTATTATAGCGGTTATTAACCGCTACGGTGGTTAAAGGGTTAAGAGCCATTAGATTGTATTATTTATTGTATTCTTTCTGGCAACAGAGGACATGGCCCTGCAGTATGCTGATGAGGACGCCCTTCATTATGGCTGGTGTAAGTAGAACGTTTTTTATTTATGCTGCCTGGCTAATGTTTGATTAATAATGGGCAAATTAGCTATTATCCATATCTGGATAATAGTTATTTTGCCCATTACTGTACTGTATGTGTTTGGTGGGGGAAGGGGAGGTGTATTTATTGAAATGTATGCCAAATTTATTATTTTTACAACAGGATTGCTACCGCAGGCCAGCGGGGACCCACGGACATAAACCCAGGAACATGGAAAGACTGCATGTACTTACCCATGCATAGAAGACTACCTGTACATACATACCTATGCATAGAACACTGCCTTTGTACATACTGTACTTACCCATGCATATAAGTCTGCCTGTACATACATACCCATGTATAGAAGACTGCCTGTATACTTACATACCCATGCAGAGAAGACTGCTTGTACATACATATCCATGTATGTGCACATACAGTACTGTATTTACCCATGCATAGAAGACTGCCTGTGCACATCCATACATACCCATGCATAGAAGACTGCCTGTACACATATTTTACCCTTTACCATTAAAGAAAAAAAAGCAGTAGTTCTGTCCATAAAGTTTGTTAAAAGGAATGATTGAAATGTGTATAATGTACAGAACTTACTCTGTTCTGACCACAGTCTGAAAAAAAACGTGTAAAAGCTCCAAGAGTGACGGTCAATGCTGCTTAGAAGCAGCCATAAGTCATAAATGTTCATTCAATTAATTGAGTTTGACACCGGAACATGCGGGTTAAAAGGGTAAACAGTCAATGTAGAATGACAGGGAAGGCAAGGAGGGCTTTTTCAGAACACTGTGGGGACAATACATGAGAAGGTAACTCACTCAGTCTCCCTCGGTTAGCCCCGGCTGCGCCCGGTGTGGAGTACACGCTACTCACAATGAACCACCGCCTGGCTCCCTGGAAATCCAATGTAACCCTGACGTTCAGAGACGTCTTCCTGGAACATCCGGTGGTGAATGTAGATCCTCTCGCGGTAGCAAAGTAAACAGGTGAAGATCAGTAACTATCCGCTCCGTGAAAAAAATTATAGAACTCACCAGCAAAGGAGTTAAAAACTAATTTATTAGACTACATAAAAAACAAAATAAACAAACAGTACAAAGTACTCTCCCACGCGTTTCACGCCCACTCCTTGAAAAAGCGCCATAGTGGGCGTGAAACGCGTGGGAGAGTACTTTGTACTGTTTGTTTTTTTGTTTTTTATGTAGTCTAATAAATTAGTTTTTAACTTCTTTGCTGGTGAGTTCTACAATTTTTTTCACGGAGCGGATGGATACTGATCTTTACCTGTTTAATCTGTTCTGACCATTCAAATCCTATTTATACTTTTTTTCTTTCCATGGGCATGATAGCAGACAACATTATGAGACACCTTGATGCCAGAGTGAGCTAACCAGGCTTGGATATGCATAATTGGGTATCCGTTCATGTACATATCCCGTATTCTCAGACTGAGTTCCTTTGAAATAACTTTTTTCGGAATTGCTGCTTTAGAAAATAAAAGTAGCACAGTTACTGTATGCAAGCTACTGTACTTTACGTATTTACTGTATCAAGTACTGTACTACACCTTAGCATTAACATTTACACCCTCATTTTACACCTATACTGTGCCATCGAGTCTGGGATACTGTGCATAAAAGGTGACCAAAATTGCATAGGTTCCCACACGCGTACACATTAGTGTAACCCAATGTTCGCTTAGTTTCCAATAACGAGCAGTATTTTGGGAGATATATAAGTCGATGGGTACTCTACTAAAATAGTAGACTCCTTCTCTCTCTCCTCCTCATGTTCCAGGTGCTGTTGCTCTCCCATAACTATTTTGAGGACCATACACTGCTCTAATAAGAAATCGGTGTTTGACAACACTATATGCCACTGTTAATAGGTTTCGCATATATCTTTACAGAATAAAACACTCGACCATCAGTATATTGTATTCATTTTCTACAAACCAAGTTAACTGTAATTTGCGAACCACTCTGATCTTATCAACCACCAACATATTATACCCAGCTACATTGAAGCCTACCCTAACATTATTCAGGTATTTTAATTGCGTTGCTATTACTCCTTCAATAAGGGCTATTTCACCAGCCTGAGTTATGACTTATATGTCATTTCATTTTTGATTGTATCGAGAATAGAATGAACTTGGCAAGACTGTAGCCAAATTAATCCCTGTTACATGCTGTACCAATAACCCTTTATATGACATTATATCTGTCTAAGGATTAATTGCTATCAACTTTATTTTGGTGTTAATACACAGCTCAGTATATACCTCAGCATGAGACCACACATTCAGACAGACAGTATGGTTTATATGGTGCTTGGCCTTACATCTATTGCACATCATTTTGAATAGTATATACACCCAGTAATCTGATTCACCTCCCACATTACCATCCTCTCCTCCCCCTTTTAGAACTCCCGTAACCAGGCAGAGTTCACCTATGTTGCGCTCGCTGGGATGGTTCCAGACTTCACCGCCCTGCGGGCATCAGGTGAGGTACTCTGCTCAATATCCTCCACTTTGGATTAGTTTATACTCACCCTTTGCCGGCCAATTCATTAAAAGCTGGTCAAAACAGCCCTCCTCCGTTAATGGGTAAAATGCTTTAACTATCGTCTAAAAAAACAGAGAGAAGTCAATATTTTGATCTCACGTGTCTTGGACAAAAAGCTGTGAGTTCTGCCATGCAAAATCACTTGATAACAGAATGCAACATGATGCATTAAAATAGGGAGTTTTCATTGGATCTACTAAGAATTATCTATGCAAACATATTGCGACAGAAAACCTCTAATTTGCCTGCATATTTTGTGTTATAAGTCTTCTATTTGGATCGATATGTGCTTATTGTATCCCTATACAGGCAAGATTAACACTGCACAATTAGACACCATTATGAAACAATTAGGCAGGCGCAAAAAAAGGGTAGGGCTAACACGTCATTGCATCTGCTGGTGCATGGCAACAGGTGCAATAATGTCTCTTACATTCTAGGTGACAACACAGCTTGTTTCCTGCATCAGTGAGCTACTGTACTCGAGGTGTGGTTATTGTGGAAATTAGTGGAGGAGTTACTCAGTGCAGTACTATAATGGGATATATCAACGTTTGTGTTTGTAACTACATCCCTTAATCTTGTCTGGTTACATTGATTAAATTCAGTAGGCTTGCAGTGATGTCACCTCGGTGCTTGAAATCAGTGTCAGGTCTAACACTTAAGTATCAATATTCATCCATTTCAATCTGCTGGAAATGAATGCAAGATGAAATGACATCACAGAGTAAAAGTGTGTGGTTTTGATACATATACCTCAAAGTGCATAACAGCACAGTAGCTCCATGAAGAATGTTAAACCCCGGCAGTCATGATTCTTCTGTCTTCAAAAGGAATTCATATCAATTATTATATTCCATTTAAGAAGACTTGTTTCTGAGTTTTTTTAGTACCTTTGTAATTTCTTTAGGCTTATAAAGCCTTTTTGATCCAGAACCACCATTAAGTGTGCACTGCATGGGAAAGTGGGGAGTAACAATTGACAAGAACCGTAACTAATGATTTGCTTCAGAATGTAACAATGTGATTTCTCAGGTGGATCCATCTCATTGTAGAAGATTGTTTTTTTCTTTTTTTCCATGGATCAATAAATCCCTATATTTCAGCACCGTGAATTTGATTCTATAGCAAATCATTAGGAATTCTGCAAGGCTTGAATGGAAAAGAATGCCATGGCCAATCAGTTGTAACCGTATTGACCCTTATTGCTGCCTTACTCATAATAAATATGACCTGCAGTAGCCTCTTCTATGATCCATACACATACTTGGCACAGACACTATGACAGTCCTTTCATCGCTGAGCTTTTAAACCCTTCTTTGCTGTGTCTTGTTAACAGGATGTTCATTTTTGAACTTTTTTAAATGAAATCTAAGACATTACCTTTCAACATACGTCAGACTCAATTATGAAGGTCATTGTTGATACTTTAAAAATATGTCTGAAATGATGCAGACCTTATAGATACAGTAGTCGGTAATGTATTACTTTACATCAGAGAAAAACTCTGGTGCAAACAATTGTTTGTTAAAAAATAAACATGTTAGTTAATGTCATCAATGTTAACCTGACTTCATTTCTGTAAATAAAAACATTATGAAATGTTATTGAAATAATTTTAAAGGTTCTCTCTGCATTTAGGGCCAAGTTTCAAATCCATATGTGAGTGCAGGCATAATACACAGGTTAAATACTTTCATCTTGAGGCTCAGTGAAATGTTCCCTTGAAAGATTGTCTTGTTTCTTCTAAATACGTTCAATCACATCTTCATTCTCTTATTGATATCATTTAAAAGGGTTCCATCCATTGATACTTGCTTGTTAAGGTAATAATAGTTTCAAACTTATTACACGTATGTACAGTATGTATGATTATATTGCAAATAAAAATATCACATGTGAGCACATTCATATGTTTTAGACAGGTCTGCAATCCTGCCTTTCACCATTATCACCTAGCATACAGTGCTTCCAACGCAGCAAGGGATTCTGGAAATTACCTGCAAATGAGCACACTGATAATAGCGAAAAGCAGGGTTGCAGACCTGTCTAAGACATGTGAATGTGCTCACAAGTGATATTTTTATTTGCTATATACTTTACGGTGGAGGGTTTTTTCGTCACCTTTTTCACCCATCATAACTTATCTAATTGTGGTATAATTATATTTATATAGCGCCAACAATGTATTCAGCACTTTACAAAACTACAATATAAGGCAAGTAAATTACAAACCATGGGTTTTGAATCTAAGACTTCTAGTTATGTTCCATTTCTTTTGATATATTTTGTAAACATTTGTTGAGCATCATTTTGATCTTGCTGAGATACATACAGAGGTCCACCTTCTAACTTGCTTTGGCTTGTTCTCTGATTTGTTGATGTAGGTCTTCTGGACTACTTGCAAAAATAACAATGTTGCCTGCAAATTGAAACTGAAAACTATGATAAATTATTCTACAAAAGGCAACAAACGATGAGCTTATCTGACCACACTATTATCCTATACTTCTTAGTCTGCACAATTAACCCATCTATACACTTCATTGACTGCAGCCTCTCCAACACTTGACTGCCTCTCCCATCTCCTCAAATCCCTCTGCAAACCTTGAACAGACCTTAGCATTACAAAGGCAGCAGAACATTTTGGCAAGGAAAAGGCAAACCTCTGCTGCTTACTCTGCACACTTGGCTCACAATAGCTTCATGCAACATGACCTGCCTCTGTAATAATGAACCTGCTTGTTATCTGTTTCTTGTGGCCTCATGGAATTATTACGCTCTCTCTCTCCAATACAAACTCCTCCCTCCTGGCCCACACCCAATATCACCATACACCCTAGATTACTCAAAAGCATGGCACTATCTACTGAATGTTGGTGAAGAACTCTGAAAACCAGAATCCAATCCGCTGGTATCCTACCTGACATTTTCAGTGACCATGCAATAGTGTACTGTGTAAGGAAAATCAGATCACCCCAATCAAGCCCTAAAGTTCCCCTCACTAGAACATTTAGGAACATTGATCCACAACAGTTCTGACAGATCTTACCAGCTGCCCTTAGTACAGAATTGACTTAATTCCCGACTCCGATTCTGCACTCGAGTATTTCCAATCCAAGTTCTTAAAACTCTGTGATACCCATGCTCCACTACACAGAATAAGAGTACGGGGGGCAACCTTCTGTGGATGACAACTGACCTTATAGAACTCTACCATCTTAGGGATGCCTTGTGGAAAGCTACAAAGTAACTGGCACTACTAAGTATCTTAATAACTACAAATACCTGCATAAAAAGTGCACAGGGCAATAAGGCATGCAAAAACACAATATTACTTACAATCTTCAGCAGAATACATCAAAACTATATATTCCAGCCTTCTAGCCATCAGCAACCATGTAATATCATTAAGGAGGATATTACCCCAGCAAATCCCACTGACATTGCAAATGCATTCAATGAATACTTTGTGGGATGTGCTACTAATTTATTAGCAAAACGCAGCCTGAACTACATACATGAACCTCATTCTGGGACTACCTCTATAGCCCCACCCTCTCCAATACTGTCCACAGTTTTCAATTTGTCCCAGTATCCGAAGAGGAGATTACACAAGCACTCATCAAATTAAAACTAAGCAGCCAATGTGGACCTGACCTACTGCAGTCTAAGTTCCTATGATTTGGTGCCCCAGCCGTTGCCAAACCGCTTGCTTCCCTAATCAACTCTATAATGTCTTCAGGCATATCCCTAAGACCTGGAAAACTGCCAGAGATGTTTTAATCTTCAAAAGTGGGGACAAAAACACTGTCTAAAACTAAAGGCCAATCTCTCTTCTCCCAATACTATCCAAAGTCATGGGAAAATGTGTTCACTCCCAATTAAGTGATTACTATACCAAGACAAATTTCCCTAGCCAATTCCAATCTGGCTTTCGCCCCAAACGCTCCTCGGTAACTACCCTCCTAAAAGTTTGCGATGAGATCCAGTGTGGAATAGAACTGGGTCAACTTACTGGTTCAATATGCCTAGATTTTGCAAAGGCTTTTGATACTGTTGATCATGTTATCTTGCTAAACAAACTCCAGTGCTCTGGAATAGGAAAGAATGCTTTAAACTGGTTTCATTCCTAACTATCAGGTAGATCCCAACATTTGTCTATCTCGGGCACTAACGCCAACCCCTTTGATATCACCTGCGGTGCCCCACAAGGCTTTGCTCTGGGGCCCCTACTCTTCTCAGTGTTCATTAATGATCTTCCTACAGCTTGTAAGGGAGCTTCAATACACATGTATGCAGTTGACACAATCTTATATGCACACAGCTCTAACCTCTCTGACCTTGGACATATACTTTATTCTGAATTTTTAAGACTTGAAAATTGGATTTCCCAAAACAAACTGTTTCTAAACACTGACAAGACTGTAACAATGGTATTTGGGACCAAGGCTACATTTCTAAAGCTTTCAATGAAGGAGCTACAGATCAGAACCAACTCTAATACTATCCTAGCCCCTCTTACAAATTAAATATTTGGGCATATGGTTTGACTTCCATTTAACATTTGGGTTGAACATTGATACCCTGATATCCAAAATCTATGCCAAACAAGGTGTACTATATAGGAACAAATCCTCCCTAAATGTTCTGGTCAGAAAGCACATCGCACAACAAATGCTGATGCCAATTATAGATTATGGGGACATAGTATATGGCACAGCACCCCAAACTCACCTTGGCAAACATGATACCCTCTACAATTCAATATGCTGCTTTGTCCTCCAATGCAATTACAACACACATCACTGTGAAATGCTCAAAGAACTAGATTGGTCATCACTTGAGTCTATGCGCAAAGTTCATCTCTCCTTTATTTGCCTTCAAATACTTTCTGGACAAGCTACCTGCTATCTGAACAAGCTCCTCACCCCTACCACATGCAGCACTTATCATCTGAGATCTGACTCCAGACCTGCCTAAGACATGCAGATGAGCATACAGCTATATTTGCATATATATATATATATATGCATATATATGTATATATATATATATATATATATATATATATATATATATATATATATATATATATATATATATATGCATATATATGCATATATATATATATATATATATGCATATATATATATATATATATATATATGCGCGCGCGTATGCGTATGTATATATATATATATATATATATGCATATATATATATATATGCAAATATAGCTGTATGCTCATCTGCATGTCTTAGGCAGGTCTGCAACCCCACCTTTCCCCATTATCACCCAGCATACAGCACTTCCACTGCAGCAAGGGATTCTGGGAAATGACATGCAAATGAGCACACAGTGTCACTTTTTGCCTCAATAACCATTTTTAACATGGTTCCCTATAGGCTTAAGCTTGCTGCATGGTCACAGCTTTGAGCACAGCCAGGGTTAAGGTGCACACCCAGAAAACCACCCACAGACAGCTGTTTCGACCTTGATGGGTCTCATCAGTGTGGGGTTGATTTTACTGGGAATGCAAGAGAGGCTTATGGGACAGGCCAAACCATAATACCGAGTTAAGTTATGGTGAGTAAAAAAAGTGACAAAAACCCTCCACAGGAAAGCAAATATGCAAGCCTCTCTTGCATTCCCAGTAAAATCAACCCCACACTGATGAGACCCATCAAGGTCGAAACAGCTGTCTGTGGGTGGTTTTCTGGGTGTGCACCTTAACCCTGGCTGTGCTCAAAGCTGTGACCATGCAGCAAGCTTAAGCCTATAGGGAACCATGTTAAAAATGGTTATTGAGGCAAAAAGTGACACTGTGTGCTCATTTGCATGTCATTTCCCAGAATCCCTTGCTGCAGTGGAAGTGCTGTATGCTGGGTGATAATGGGGAAAGGTGGGGTTGCAGACCTGCCTAAGACATGCAGATGAGCATACAGCTATATTTGCATATTTGCTTTCCTGTGGAGGGTTTTTGTCACTTTTTTTACTCACCATAACTTAACTCGGTATTATGGTTTGGCCTGTCCCATAAGCCTCTCTTGCATTCCCAGTAAAATCAACCCCACACTGATGAGACCCATCAAGGTCGAAACAGCTGTCTGTGGGTGGTTTTCTGGGTGTGCACCTTAACCCTGGCTGTGCTCAAAGCTGTGACCATGCAGCCAGCTTAAGCCTATAGGGAACCATGTTAAAAATGGTTATTGAGGCAAAAAGTGACACTGTGTGCTCATTTGCATGTCATTTCCCAGAATCCCTTGCTGCAGTGGAAGTGCTGTATGCTGGGTGATAATGGGGAAAGGTGGGGTTGCAGACCTGCCTAAGACATGCAGATGAGCATACAGCTATATTTGCATATTTGCTTTCCTGTGGAGGGTTTTTGTCACTTTTTTTACTCACCATAACTTAACTATATATATATATATATATATATATATAATCAAAAACAAATACTCAATACCGTTGTGGCTAAAGAAATGCTTTTATTTGTGTGAGCTTTCTTCGGGTGATGTTGCACAAATAAAGGCATTTCGTTAGCCACAGAACAGTGTTAAGTATTTGTTTTTGATTATTAAGCTAGGCTAACACGGTATACTGTAGATACCTCTAAATATTTTTTTTAATAAATATATATATATATATACAGTATATATATATATATATATATATATATACAGTATATATATACAGTATATATATATATATATATATATATATATATATATATATATATGTAGCACATGTACCCCCACCCTCTAGGAGATACGTGTTGCGGCTACAGGTGTTGTGGTGCTGCGTACCTGTGAGGGTTCAGGAGAGCTGAGTTGTCTGTTGTGATATGGAGACCAGGACAGGCTTTTGCTGTCATTTGTGATTCCTCGGTTTTCAGCACCTCCAGTTGTGGTGAGCTCCAGAGAGTCCAGAGTCAGCCCCCACCAAAACACAGATCTCCCCTTGCTCAAATGGACTGAACACTCAAACAGGTGTATATAAAGCAAAGGGGGTTTATTGTTGTGGCAGTCACTGCAGTTGATCTTATACTGTACAGCGGTGCATGATGGACAGAGGATCCCAGGCTTCTGGATGATGCGTGCTAACTGAGTCTGGAGCCTAAGATCTTCCCACTCTCAGTTGGGAAGGAGAGGGCACTCATATCCAGTCCTTAGGAAGGTGTGAAAGAGACTGACTAACCAATTTACACTTCCTCCCTGAGGACCAAAAGGGGAGGGCACAGGATCTGCACCATGATAGGCTACACACAGACTCCTATGTCACTACAAGTTCAGTCACTCAGGGAGTCAGAATGAGGGGGTCAAAAGCCCTAAGTATTGGCTGCCACAGTCTGTAGCTATCAGGGCTTACATGACAGGAGGCAGAGAGGCAACCTGGACCAGCCCTGTACACTTGTTGCCTTGCGGTACACCAAGATGGCTAATAGGGTAATAGCAATTAAGACAATAGGAAATCAATGGGAATTTCCGTGCAATAGTGCGCAAAGGACACTATCACCATTTATTGAATAACCCCCAAGACAGAAGCCATAGCAGGAAATACACTGTATGAAGAATAATACAGTACGTAGGGAATTTAGCATTTCAATAAATAACCTTTACATTTTAGGAATTTATTTAAGCACAAAATGAAAGGATTTTGATGATAAAACACTAACTATGTTAACACTAAATATTAAATGGCTGCAAATATTCCTAATGGAGACAAAAAAAAGTGTGCTATTCTCATGATCATTGTGATCTGTTCTTTTGTGATTCTGGTAGGGACAGTAGTTAAACTGTATTTAAGATGTAGGGCATGCGATTCAATAAAAAATAAATAAACCTTTATGTCATGTGCAATTGCTTCAATGTCACTAGACATTGTTGTAGTTGTAGTTGTGCCCAGAAATGAAAGTTTAGCAATGATTTTGTTTACACTAATTTTAGCTACAGTAATTTCTATGAATAATTCATTTAATTTAAATGCGAAAGAGCACCCAATGAGTAAACATTCCTCTTGTGTCCACTAGTGCTCGGGACCATAAGCTGCATTGGCAATTTGGCATATACCAAAGTATCTGAGAATGGCCTATAATGTAACCCAAACTATTTCTGTTAATTAAAGTAAATACACAAATGTACTTTGAAATTGTAAATATTAATTAAAATTTAATAATGAGAAACGTCATTGTGTTTAATATTTGTAAAACACATAGACATAGAGGAAACGCACTATACACTAATGGGCTTATTCTAGATCAGTCAAAGCAGCCGATAGGGACGTTTTCTGCCACGATTCCCCATTGTTTTTAGTGGGGAAATTGGCAGGAAACACCCTAATCGCCGCTTTGTATTATATAGTGTAGAATAAGCCCCTAAATAGTCAATGCTCAATATACAGTGTACCCTAATACCAAAATCACTATTCTTACTCAAATAGTTTCAAGTTTTGATTATTTAGCCTATATACACACAAATACTGTATTAGCAATAGAACATAACACCATATTTGATTTTACACTTAAAAACAGTAATTAAAATAGCGGAGTAAACTGTACTGTGGTGACTTGATTTATACTCACTGGTAATAAGACAGAATGTTAAACAATACAGGCTCTTTTTTACCCAATAAGGTCCTATGCAGCTAAGTGCACCATTATTGACTGAAAACTGCCTTTCAACTCAATGGTAGTGTTCTGCAATCGGACAAAGCCAATAAGACAAATTCACTTGCAATTCTCCTCTTTTTCAAAAGGTGAGAAAGTATTCAGGTTTCATGCATATGTCTTTCTTTGGAATGAATCTGAAACCCACAAAAAAATGGCAGTTGATTTTAATTGTTATATTTGGTTTCATGTGAATAACAGACCACCAGCTTATTTTACACTGACTACTGAATAAGCTGGCAAACGTTTTATGATATTTTATACATCTGACATATGTCACTCATGATGAACCGCAGTATAAAGGGGAAGAAACTACAGCTGAGAAATATGTATCTGTTACAATAATGAATGTCTAGTGTATTGCAGACGTTTAACATACAATGTAACCGTATGTCTCACAAACATGTTAATATATTTTATTGTAAGGAATAAACTTTGGTTTCCTTACTAACTTTTTTCATTTTTCATTTTTTTTATTTTCCGTATACTGTATATTTAATATCTTATTTAATATTTAATATTGACATTAGCAGTAATTTCTTTGCTGGCATTTTTCTTTGTATCTCTATTTAGTCCTTTTTTTCATATTCGTATACTTATTTTTTAGCCTCCTTTTAGTTTAGTTAGTCCGAACTATTACCCTGTTTCCTCCACCTATTTGTATATTTAAAGTATTAATCTGTGGCTCCTATTAGTTATCCAATGCTACAGTATTTTCAACTCCAACCCACTATATTGTGTAATATATTTTATTGCATGGCATAACAAGAGAATTACAATTATTAAATGGATGAACTAAAGAACATTATAGAATATACTTATACTTTACATAAAATATTCTTCAGCAAATAGAATATTTTCTATAGCATGAATATAGAAATGAAACCGTCAAGAAAAGAATAGGGAGCATCAAGCTGACAGAAAAGAGACCACAGGCATTCCTACATAATATCCAATATTAAAATGACCAAATATTTTCAATAAAACTCAACTTTATAGCAACAAATATTTGGCTCTGTATATGACAGCTATAATATACAAAGCAAAGAAAACTATTGTGCCAGCTTTGAGTGATTATATAAATCGATGGTCAGCATTGCCTCAAAGGCAGATGTCTGAAAGAGCTTGCTCCCCTCTGTGCCCAGAAAACGCTTCCAGAATGCTAAGGGTTAACATCTGTGATGTTGTACTCTGCTCATCACACCCTCCCTCTGCCATTTGGATTGCTCTGGACCAAACGACCCGCATAGCACAGCTGAATTAAATCAGAACCTCTTCAGTATGAAAGGGTTCCCCGTGAGCTTTCTCTTCTCTGCAAAGAAATAGCATCCAGGGTACTAAGGGGTAACATCTGGGATTCTTTGCTCTTCAATCGTTACTAGAGATGGGCAAACTATTCACCAACATTCAAATTTGCCACAAATATGGCATTTATTTCCAAGTGCGAATGTTCGGGGATTGATCATAAAAATCATTGATTTGCCTAATTTAAAAAAGCCTTAAAAAATGTGAGTGAATGTATGCAATGCCACCGTGGCCACTAATGGCAAATTTGGCCTAAACATTCCATTCACCAGAAATATAGTATTTGCTGAAAGGAGAGAGACAACGGGCCTCAAAGTCCATTTGCTGCCTTTCATCGCTGTTTGTTCACTGCAACTGCAAACACTCTGACCTGGAAGCACTACAACTTCATGTGAAGTTATGATTTCACCTCCCTCTCAGTTTTGCCTCCAATCTCTCACTTGCATATTTGCCTATATCCCTGACTCCCACACTTTTTCCCATTCTCTACTAACATCTCCCTCTTCTGCAGCCATCAACTCCATCTGCTACTCACAACTCCTGTCAAATTCCTGTCACCCAAACAAATTCAGAAACTCTGACAATCTTCCTCTCCTTACTCCTAATCTATGGCGACATAGCAGCTAATGCTA
The DNA here is from genome assembly GCF_040206685.1 of Ascaphus truei. Classification (NCBI taxonomy): domain Eukaryota; kingdom Metazoa; phylum Chordata; class Amphibia; order Anura; family Ascaphidae; genus Ascaphus; species Ascaphus truei. The sequence continues at coordinate 29,677,444 of NC_134487.1, forward strand.
GCTCTATCCAAATACTGTACCACTCGTTTCACATCCCTCATTTCTATTTCTACTCTCACTTCCCTTCCCTTTTCCAGTGTCCTATGGAATGCACAATCTGCCTGCAACAAACATACAGCAATTCACAATGTTTTCATTTCCAACTATCTCAACCTCCAAGCCATTACAGAAACCTGACTTACACCCTCAGACACTGACCCCCTGCTGCTCTTTTCTATGGTAGTCTTTCCCGTAGATATCCTCCCAGACCTGGGAACAGAGAGCAGTGGTGTAGGCATCCTACTTTCCCCACGTGACAGAATTAACATCATACCCACTTTCCCTCCCTTTCTTCTTCTTCATCATTTGAAGGCTATGCTTTCCCTCTCTTTCCTCCCATCTTCCTTCATGTTGCTGTCCTCTATCGTCCCCTTCACCAATCTCCCAATTTCTTTAAACTTTGCAACCTGGGTTCCTCACCTCCTCTCTTCTGACACACCTACTGTAATACTGGGAGACTTTAACATAACTATTGACAATACCAATGTCACTTCAGCCTTCCAATTTCTCTCCTTAACCTTCTCTTTTCGTATCTCCCTGTGGACTACCTCTCCTACTCACTGCAATTCGAAACTCTCTTGACCTAGTTTTCTCCTGCTTCTGCTCAGTTTCTAATTCTAACACTTCATTCACTCTCTCTTTACCACCTCCTAACATCTAGCCTCTGCACCATTCACATCACCTAATTCCACACGTACATCAGGACACATACATGGTCTAGACCAACTCTAAATTTCAACATCTTTACAACTTCTCCATTGTCGCATCTTTACCCTTTCCTGCCTGGAAACAATTCTATACAACAATAAACTGCCCTTTACAAGATAGCTCCTGCCACCACATGTCGCCCCTGACAATTCAAGCCACAGCCATGGCACACAAACTTTGCCCACTACCTCCAAACAAACTCATGCAGTGCTGAACACTACTGGATGAAATCACACTTGATTTCCTGCAATATAAATGTATATTCTCCTCGTATAACACTGTCCTTTCCCTTGCTAAGCAAATATAATTTTCCTCTAACACTTAACTCCTATTTACTACCTTTAACTCCCTTTTCTGCCAATCACACCTGCAGCCCCTCCCACACACATGGCACAAGACCTTGCCACCTACTAAAATAATTGAGATTACCAGGCATGACATTTCTTCACGTCAGTTCCATATGCACCACCTACCTCCCTTCACCCACCTAAATCCACGATCAGCTCATTTTCTCCTGTGACCATGGAGAAGGTCTCCACACGCCTCTCATCCTTTCACTCTACAACCTGCCCCCTTGACCCAATTCTCCCACATCTTCTTTGCTCCCTCCCTGGCACACTGATTCCCACCCTAACTCCCCTTTTTAAACTTTCTCTCACCTTCGGCACATTCTCAGCTTCCTTTAAACATGCACTCATTATGCCTATTCTAAATAAATTCTCTCGTGAACTAGTCTCTATAGCTACAGTAACTAGTGCACTATTTCTTTTCTCCCACTTGAGCAGCTTGTATTCAACCTCTTACTCAGTCTGACTCTTCCAACTCCCTACTTGAGTTTTTGCAATCTGGTCTCTGGCCTCTACACTCCACTCAATCCGTTTATGTAATTTATATCGCTCGGTATAAGGGCTTTGGGGCACAGCACCTCTTCATCTAAGGAAAAAGTTCCTAAAGAAACAAAAAAAATGGACCCTTCTACAATAAAATGTATTAAAGTCCTGTGTGTAATGACTTGTCAACACTATATTTTATTTTCCGCTATAATCCCTCACTTTTTGCTTATTATCCACTTTAACTTGGACCCATTTACGTTAATTCCTGCTGTTTCACACAGCTTTCAAAGCAAACCTCGACGGCTGTTTTGACTTTTGGGTCTCATCAGTGTGGTGACTGCTGGCCTTGCATTGTAAAGCTGGTTGTGGTTACATACCAGATACACAAACAGATTGTGGTGGTTCAAAAAGTAATAAACATTCTCCACTGTAAAGAGTACAATAATGATAAAAGAGTGGACGAGCAGCAAATCTACTCAGAGACCAAGTGAACGTTCCAAGTGTTCTTTATCACTGCCCACAGGTCAAAACATATGTCTGGGATGGGAGTAGCTTGGCTTGTCATGCACTTCTTTCATTAGTGTACACTTGTTTGTCTACTAAATATGAAAGAAATTAAAGAATCTGAGAAGATCTGAGATTTGAGCGAGGATTAAAGAATGGGCAGACTAGGTGGGCCATGTGTTTCATATCTGCCCTCGTTTTCTGTGCTTCTTACTCATTTGGATGCTATGTAACAAACAAATCACTGACATATCATTTCACCACAGGAACAAAGCTTCTACAGTTTTATAACTGGAGACATAGGACCAGTAATATCCAGCAATATTCACAATTCTGAACTTTATTCTAACCCAATGACTAAAAAATATTGACAATGCCTGCATTATACTGTAAACAGATATGTATATATTTTTATCTTGGAGTTAAGGAGGTAGGTTTGGGGGACAGTTTAAAACATGTATTGCTTCAAAATGTCCGATGAGGCATGCTAGAAATTATAATATAATACAACATGTTATAAAATCTTAAGCTAATGCAGGCATGTCACATGTTCAGATACTTTCATTTATACAAATATTTGAGTTTGTTGTGTTGATTTGATTTTAAGGAAATTTTTAAAAGTATGGTGCACCTGGACACTTAGGGCCTCATGCAGTAAGCCCCGATAAGGCGTTTTTCACCAGTTTTTCCTTCCAGATTCAGTAAGCGCAGATAAGTGGGAATTATCGGCAACTTTTCCTCCGAAAAAAAAAGTTATCTGGAGCCGGCTGCCGATAAGCCACTTATCGGCACTTTTTGAACCCGGCTGAATTTAGTAAGCCCCGATCAGCTTTTCGGTGCTGATCGGCACCCCAGATTGGAGATTTTATGGCCAATCCAGCCCGCCAACTAAAGTTGGCAACTTGCTGGAGGAGAAGCATCGGTAAGGGCGACACTGCCTGTGATTGATGCCGGGGATCTCCGGAGCTGATACCCGCACCGGAGCCCCCCGGCATGCATCCGAGGCAGGAAAAAGGCATTTAAATGCCACTTCATTACCTTAGCGGCTAACCGTTAAGGCAATGAAGGGGTTAACCCACCGTGCCAGCTTTATTGTGGGTAGCGGGGGTGGGTGAAGGGGGTATTTGGCCCTGGGTGTGAGTTTAGGACTTGAGGGGGGCTTGCGGGGGCACTTAACCCCTTCACGACCGTAGCAGTTAATACCGCTACGGTCATGAAGGGGTTAAGGCCTCCCGCTACCCACCCGCAAGCCCTAAACAATCACCGTTGGGGCTAATACCCCCTTCACCCACCCCCACTACCCACAATAATAAAAAATACACACACCAGCCCACACTAACTAAATAAATAAATAAATAAATATATAAATATATATATATATATATATATATATATGACCCCAACAACACCTATACCCCCCTAACATACAGTATAGAAATGGGCGCAATTTAAATACATACACAGCAATAAAGACATTAAATACATATAGCACTCACCCATATCCGGCTGCCACGATTAAGGCCATCCTCCTCTTCATCCTGCCCATGGTCCCCTCCGCTTCTGCAAAACAGACACAAGAATTAAAACATCCAAAGTAATGTCCCCTAACCCCTTAATCACCATAGCGGTTATTAACTGCTACAGTCATTAAGGGGTTAACCAACCATCACCCACATACTCTCCCCCACTAACCCCCCACCACTGAGGCCTAACCACCTTCACCCACTACCCACAGGGGAGTCCTACCAAATACCCTTGGGCCCAATACCCTCTCCCCTAGCACATACTGTACAATAATGTGCCAAATAAATATTATCCACATAGGTATAATACATTATTTGGCCATTATTAAACACATTCAATACCGTAATCAAATAAAGAAATTTGTACTAACCTCATCAATAAGAAGGCTCCATCGCCAGCTTCATCCTTGGTGTCCGTTGCCAAAATAATAAATAGGCAATACATCTGAATTACATTAACATACCAATGAACCCCTTAATCACCTTATCGGGTACTAACCTCAAAGGTAATTAAGGGGTGAAGCCATCCTGCAATGGCAACACCACTTATGCATAACATCCTCAATGAATTAAAAACCAATTTCCTACACAAATCTCAATTAATCATTCAATCTGAAGGCTCAAATGCCACTTAAAACATTGCCTTTACAGTGTATACATGTAGCATAACATGTAAACTACATGTACACGCTGCAAATCAATGTTAACAATACAGTAATCCAACTCAAATAGCCTGACATCACAAGAACTATATTATGTAAGCAAATAAAGTCACCATCAATGAATAAACACACATGAATTACATCCCTAAACAATTAAAATACCATCCCTGCCAATTACACAATTAACTATAGCTATCGTAACAGAGAACAAGTTCAAAAGATACAAAAAAGGACACCTACAATTACTATATACTAAAGCAACCCTCTCCATAACCTACAGTCCAGCATAAAGCCCAAAACTTACATCTCTCTAAAATAAAATACATTTAACACACATCTATGCATAGCAGCATAGCCACAATCATTTACAATACATAAAATGAAGCTTTAACAACACTATCATTTCTTACCCTGTATGTATATATCTCTCTAGACATACATACATACATACAGTGACAAGAAATGATATGCAATAAAAAAAAATGAAGACATGAAAAAGCAAAAAAAAACACAGTTACATTAAATACATTTCTTTATTTAACTTACCATTACTTGCCCCCACCGACTCCCGTTGATCAGCTTACTCACGAATCAATCCACGAACAGGAACCCATAAAATAAAAAACCATAAAATAATAAACATTAAAATAATTAAACACGACAATCCATGGGTCTTCTAGTTGTAATCCATCTTCATCTGTATTCTTCTACCTTCTTCCGGGGTCTTCTCCCCGTCTGCGGCCACGCCCTGGTCTTCTTTCTTCAGAGGAGGTCCTTCCTCCTCGGCGTCTGGCTTCAAAATGAGACGACATAGGCTTTTAAAGGCCTACAGTATGACGTCACATTTTCGTCATATGGTTCCCACGGCCCTGATTGGGCCGTGAAAACCATATGTTTTGGCCGATGTAAAAAAAATGATGATGTCATTTAAAGGCAATGACAGCACAGCCAATCAGAATGGCTTTGCTTCAATTGCCTTTAAGATGACGTCATGAAAAGACACATGGCCGGACTCACATGGTACAGCAGCCAATGAGAGCGTGGGAAGTCTATACCTACTCTGATTGGTTCATGTACCATGTGACAGAGGCTTTCAATGACGTTACATCCTTTCTCCCCCAAGCCTCTGTCACATGGTACTTGAACCAATCAGAGTAGGGATAGACTTCCCACGCTCTGATTGGCTGCCTTACCATGTGAGTCCGGCCATGTGTCTTTTCATGACGTCATCTTAAAGGCAATTGCAGCAAAGCCATTCTGATTGGCTGTTCTGTCATTGCCTTTAAGTGACGTCATCATTTCTTTTTACATCGGCCAAAACACATGGTTTTCACGGCCCAATCAGGGCCGTGGGAACCATATGACGAAAATGTGACGTCATAGGCCTTTAAAAGCCTAGGTCGTCTCATTTTGAAGCCAGACGCCGAGGAGGAAGGACCTCCTCTGAAGAAAGAAGACCAGGGCGTGGCCGCAGACGGGGAGAAGACCCCGGAAGAAGGTAGAAGAATACAGATGAAGATTGATTACAACTAGAAGACCCCTGGATTGTCGTGTTTAATTATTTTAATGTTAATTATTTTATGGTTTTTTATTTTATGGGTTCCTGTTCGTGGATTGGTTCGTGAGTAAGATGATCAACGGGAGTCGGTGGGGGCAAGTAATGGTAAGTTAAATAAAGAAATGTATTTAATGTAACTGTGTTTTTTTTTGCTTTTTCATGTCTTCATTTTTTTTATTGCATATCATTTCTTGCCACTGTATGTATGTATGTATGTATGTATGTATGTCTACAGAGATATATACATACAGGGTAAGAAATGATAGTGTTGTTAAAGCTTCATTTTATGTATTGTAAATGATTGTGGCTATGCTGCTATGCATAGATGTGTGTTAAATGTATTTTATTTTAGAGAGATGTAAGTTTTGGGCTTTATGCTGGACTGTAGGTTATGGAGAGGGTTGCTTTAGTTTATAGTAATTGTAGGTGTCCTTTTTTGTATCTTTTGGACTTGTTCTCTGTTACGATAGCTATAGTTAATTGTGTAATTGGCAGGGATGGTATTTTAATTGTTTAGGGATGTAATTCATGTGTGTTTATTCATTGATGGTGACTTTATTTGCTTACATAATATAGTTCTTGTGATGTCAGGCTATTTGAGTTGGATTACTGTATTGTTAACATTGATTTGCAGCGTGTACATGTAGTTTACATGTTATGCTACATGTATACACTGTAAAGGCAATGTTTTAAGTGGCATTTGAGCCTTCAGATTGAATGATTAATTGTGATTTGTGTAGTAAATTGGTTTTTAATTCATTGAGGATGTTATGCATAAGTGGTGTTGCCATTGCAGGATGGCTTCACCCCTTAATTACCTTTGAGGTTAGTACCCGATAAGGTGATTAAGGGGTTCATTGGTATGTTAATGTAATTCAGATGTATTGACTATTTATTATTTTGGCAACGGACACCAAGGATGAAGCTGGCGATGGAGCCTTCTTATTGATGAGGTTAGTACAAATTTCTTTATTTGATTACGGTATTGAATGTGTTTAATAATGGCCAAATAATGTATTATCCCTATGTGGATAATATTTATTTGGCACATTATTGTACAGTATGTGCTGGGGGAGGGGGTATTGGGCCCAAGGGTATTTGGTAGGACTCCCCTGTGGGTAGTGGGTGAAGGTGGTTATGCCTCAGGGGTGGGGGGTTAGTAGGGGAGAGAATGTGGGTGATGGTGGGTTAACCTATTAATGACTGTAGCGGTTAATAACCGCTATGGTGATTAAGGGGTTAGGGGACATTACTTTGGATGTTTTAATTCTTGTGTCTGTTTTGCAGAAGCGGATGGGGCATGGGCAGGATGAAGAGGAGGATGGCCTTCATCGTGGCAGCCGAACATGGGTGGTGAGTACTATATGTATTTAATGTATTTATTGTTTTTATGTATTTTACATACACAGGGGGTGTATGTTGTTTATTGCAATGTTTATTGGGGGCAAATGTCCCCAATAAACATGCTATTCTGCCTTAACCCCTTCATTGCCTTAGCGGCTATCCGCTATGGTAATGAAGCAGCATTTATGTATTTTTAATACTATTGTGCGGGAGCAGGGGGCCCCCTGAGCTGAACTGCATTATTTTGTGTCTCAGAGACCCCCTGCTTCCCGAATTACAGGCCCCAGTTTGGGGCATCGGTTACAGTGTCGCAGCCATATTTATAGCGGGCACGTCGCGAATGGGACGCTATAAAGATGGCGGCGACACTGCCAGCCGATGACACATTCCGGGGCCTGTAACTCGGGAAGCAGGGGGTCCCTGGTCCACAAAGTTATGCGGTTCAGCTCGGGGGACCCCCTGCTCACAGTACAGTATTATTAAATAAATATTAATGCTGCTTCGCTACCGTAGCAGATACCCTGTAAAGTAAGGTACGAGTCTTTATTGATGTGTGTGTTTTACTCATAGTGTAGATGTGCAGAGGGTCTCCGGAGCTGAAGCACTTTGGTTTTAGGTCCGGGGACCCCCTGCTTCCCGAGATACAGGCCCCTTTAAAGGGTGCCGGTATCCCTCTGCTTTGTTTACATGCCGCGGTCACGTGATCGGGACCTTTAAACGCAGAGGGATACCGGCACCTCATAAAGGGGCCTGTATCTCGGGAAGCAGGGGGTCCCCCGACCTGAAACCAACGCGGTTCAACTCCGGAGACCCCCTGCACATGTACACTAGGAGTAAAAGTTGTTTAAAAATACTTTATTTGTTGCCGATGTTTGCGCTGAGAGAGCGGCGTGTCTCTCTCTGCTGAAAACATCTATCGCCACCAAAGGCCTATCGGAAGGCTTATCGGGAGCCAGGCTGTATCGGCACTCTGTAATAGTTTTTGGCCAATGTTTGGTATGTTTTACAATGTATGTTTTACAATTCTTGTTCAGCTGGTCTTAGCTGATTGGAGAGTGGCTACTCCTACCTAGTTTGAACCTCACCCCCGCCCACTTTTAAATGGTTAAAAGCTCACTCCATAGCATCTCCCACTCTCAGGGGATCTTGCTTGCTTACAGTTTGATTGTGACAAATCTATTACAGAGTGCTTTTCCTGGTAATGTACAGGTTAATAAAAGCTTCAATCAGACTTAGAACTTTTGCAACTCATATTGACAGATTTATTATAAATCATTCTTCCTGGCAATGCACAGGTTATTAAGAATTTATATTAGTGTAGGGACCCTTGAACGTGGTCTGCCGTGAAGTTTGGCTCAAGGGCTTACAACAATTTGGCCAAAATGTTAAACTAAAAGACCATTTTATTTATTAGTTATTTATACATGTATATTTAGGCACTGTACCGTATATAAGTTTTTCTGGATGTGCACTGAGCTTTGTCTGTGTTTTATGTTATGTCTCTGGGTTTAAAATGCTAGTAAAACATGGCATACATATCAAAACACTGGGATGACAAAAAAGAACAAGCACTGATTAACTACATAACAGACAGAGAGAAGCGTTGTGACAAGTGACATTATAAAACAATAATAAAAAAAGAAGAGAACAATACACATATTAAGACCACATATAAACAAATTATTAAAATAGGTGATAATAATCATAAAACTTGATGATCTATCAATATTCATTAATAAATTGAAATGAAAAATAAAAAAGGGTTTTTGTGCACATGCAGTTTAAGTGAAACTTCTTTGTCTTTTGTCACAGAAATTGCATTTGTGATGATGATGTTTTAAATTACAAATTAAAACACAATTTCAGTGAGAAAACGCACAGAAGTTTGACATAGAACACGCATGCTCTGCCCAAACCCCGTGTAGCTATTTGCAGTTCTATATTCATAATAACTGTGAATTCTCTGTGTGTGTGTCTGTGACTCTGTGTGTGTGTCACTGTGTGTGTGTCACTGTGTGTGTCACTCTGTGTGTGTGTGTTTGTGTCACTGTGTTTGTGTCACTCTGTGTGAGTGTGAGTCAGTGTGTGTGTGTGTCACTCTGTGTGTGTTTGTATGTGTGTCACTCTGTGTGTGTGTGTCACTGTGTTTGTGTGTGTCACTCTGTGTGTGTGTGTCACTGTGTGTGTGACTGTATGTGTGTCTGACTCTGTGACTGTGTGTGTGTCTGTTTAAGCACCGGGATCTCGGGGGGACACGGCTCTGTCCCTCCCTTCTTCCTACCACATGCTTTTTCTCTCTGCCCGGTGTGCCCCAACTCCTCTCCTCCCCCTCAGTCTGGCCTCTCCTTGGGGGGGAGGGGTGGAAGAATCAAACCGGGCAAAGCACCAGCTGCAGAACCGCTGCTCTCTCTGGATGGAGAGAAATGAGAAGCAGGGAAGGGAACAAGGGAGCGTGACAGCCAAACCCTGCCAGCTTGATATCTTATTTACCCTATATATCTTAACTGACCTATACCTACACCGAAATTACCTACACTACCGACACACTTTATTGCAGCACGGCTAGCACCGCAAGCCGGGGGATGCCCCGGCATGCTAGCCGCACTCCCTCAGCGTGCCGCGCATCACCGATGCGCGGTCACGCGTCATCGGGTGCCTGCGCCCCCTGCACGCGCGTCCAGGGCTCCCCGAGGGAGCTCTGGTGTCCCGCGATGTAGGGGATGGCGGCAGGGGGTTCCGGGGGACCCGGCGGACCCGGCAGCGGGAGGGAGAGCGCCCCGATCGAAGGGCGCTCTTCCGCTGCTTCGGCGCGCGCCCGGCACCCTCCGGCGCACGCCAGGTTACTGCTGCGGCCGAGAACGGGCAAATGCTCGAATAAACTCGGCCGCAGCAGTATACTGCTTTCTTCATATCTGACTCTCAAGCTTCACACAGGAGACATTGGAATCCCACCTAACCCAGAAGACAGGTAGGGAACACCTCCCCTCCAGTATATAACATTGCGGGAATGGGGGTTACCTGAACATTAAGGGACTGCGGATCGTAAGATCCCAGGTGGGATTGCTGCTTTAGAAATTGTGAAGCGGGGGCTCAGTGAGTTCATCACAAAATGCGTAGGGTGGTCTTGGGAGTTTTACGAGAGTAGAGAATCTGCAGTGAGCTGTGATAGCAGGCGCTGAGGGAAGAGACACTTCCACGTCTACGCGCGCAACCTGCGTTTCACAAGTAACTGGTTTCGGGATTTGGTGTAAGCAGAGATGGTGTTTAATTTGTTCCTGAGCAGTATTTACAATGGAGGTGGCACCTGAATAGTGGGACTAGCATCGGCAGTCTCATCAGGAGAATGTAGCTCCTATAGCCCGTTCATGCGTTCTGCCTGCCTTGATAAATACATTATTATCACGCCTGAATTATATCTGCTTGCTGTAAGTAGCTTTCCAATCTTTCCCCCACCGGAGTAGTCTACTTGTCAATACCCTCTGTATATGCTATATTTTATTGTGTCTGCTTATTATTTTATTTATTTAATGAAATTAGTCATGTCCAGTTCATAAGTTGTTATTTTGTATTGTCATAATTGTTGTTATTGTTTGTTTAAGTTTGTCAAGTGTTTTATCTGTGATGTCCCATCCACATTCTATCTGGTATACGGTGTTATTGGTTGTCTTTTTCTCTTTTACACATTGTGATGTCACCTGCGAGATACGTCTGAAGGACAACATGTTTATAAGATTGGACTTTGTATATGGTCAGATAATTGTCTGCACTTTATTTAGATTTGTTTAGGCGCCGGATTATTTGTTTGTATTTGTCTATTTTTGATCTAATTGGTTAGTTATTCCTGGCAGCATTTCTTATAGATATAAGTTACTAGGTTATTAACCACGAGTGTGTTAGGTACACTTATAATTTTACAATAGCGTTAGCGCTATCAAACACATCACTTTTTTGCACGTTCCCTTAATATGTTATGTATGTATGTATGTATGTCTTTATTTCTATAGTGCTATTAATGTACATAGCGCTTCACAGCAGTATTACACGTGACAATCATTTATAATCATCAATTATAAATGTGTTATCCTAACTTTAAACAGTTTTTTACTATGACCCGCCGTCTAATTCTACCCTATTGCACTGTGCTGTCGAATGTTTGCAATTGATATATACATGATAATAATATTAATAATGATAAGTGTCTATATAAATTTGCTCATCACAAATAAACAGCAAATAGAGAGTTAGAAAGGTTTATGACAATAGGTGGTAGATTATGAATTCCTTCACTTTCTTTTGCAGGCAGTCCTCGGTTATCCGACCCAATGCGTTACTCAAAATGGCGTTGATAGCGAAACGTCTTAAAGCGAAACACGTTTTCCCATAGGAACACTGTTTAAATGAAAGGTTCCGCTCCTGAAGGCATTTTTAACACTAAAATACAACCAAATGTTTTATGCAGGCAATAAGATACGCAGCACACACATAAATTATATAGTGTATATACTGTATTATATATATATAATATAACATAAAATATAATAATATAATATATTATATAGTATAACATAATATTATATTATATACACATAAACAACTTTGCAAAGCGTTGTAAGAGCGTTGGATAAGCCGGGTTGGCGTTGTAAAAATTAACATAGGTATGCATTGCATAGCGTTGTATAAGCCATTCGTTGTAAAGCGAAGCGTTGTAAAATGAGGACTGCCTGTATAAGGAAAGAAATCCTTGGGAAGAGGGTGGAAAATGGGGGGAAAGATGCAGAGAAAGAAAGAGCTTAAAGTCGCATACATGACTCACTACTGAATGATTATTTTCTGGGAATCTTGTTCCAAATGTTAAAGTCTACTGATAAATAGCAATAAAACCCAAGGTCTTTCTTACTGAATTGCATACAGGTGGGACATTTATTTTCGTTGTGTTCATAGGGTGCTTGAAAATAGGAAGAAATGGAAACAACATTTAATGGCATCATTAAAATGATTGTAAACATGCCAGTTGGGACAGATGCATGTTCTTTTTCTGTTGATATGCATTTAATTTCATTGTAATGATCAAAACATTTGTCAGACTCTAAATACGTTTAAGAAATTGTCTGCATTATAGCAGAAACTGCTTTCCACGGGAGCCAGGACAGCTATAAAAAAAGCCAGACTTCCAGATTTGATCCAATGTCTCCCCTATTTACTTTGATTAACACATACTTAACATGGTATTTCTATCTGCTTTTTATTGCCCAGGAGTGCTTGAGGATTGTATATCCTTAGTCATCTTCCAGCTTTTGGGAACATTCACAAGTGTGCTGTTTGTAAGTACAGATTAAAACTTGAATGTACATTTTTCTCGTGTGCAATAATATTTTCCATTTGCTCTTAATTGAAAATGCAAGGTCTGATAAAAGTATTAACCACACCACATAAAACAATATAGTCTTTTTATTATACTACACCAAAATAGTTGTTTATCAAACTCAACAAAGCTTTCATTTACATGGACTAACAATGAGCTTGACTCGGTACTATGTATCACAATCAAAACACACTAAAAATGTTGTCAGCTAAAAAGTATAATAACCTTAAACACATTTGCATTTCTCAAGGACCAATACAGCTACAAGAACATTGAACTAAAATATGTTTAATGTAATGTTGGCTATTGACTGTAATGCCAATAAGATAGATGGAAACATAGTTGAGTAGATCAGTGAGTAAACACACTGATTCTGGGAACAATGACACTGAGTCAATCAGAGGAACCTATTTCAAATCCTGTTGTCAGCTCCTTGTGACCTTGGGCAAGTCTCTTTGTCTCCCTGTGTCTCAGACACCAGAAAAATAGATGGGCATGGACTGTGTCTACAAATCCTATGCACTATAATGTAATTGTGAAGCACTTTGAATCCGTTGGGAGAAAAGCGCTATATGAAATAAAGTTATTATTATTATAATAATTTAAACCTAAAACCTATACACGATGTACATAACTTGCATATTGTGATTTAAACAGCCTTGTGCCAGTAATTGAAATACTTACAGCCAACATGAAATTCTACACTATGTACGTTATTACAATCAAATGTAATATTGATCATTATAATTCCTAAAAATATGACAGTTATAATGTTCCTTTTGGAGTGGATAAACAGATCTGTACAATGTTTCTTTCAGCTTCTGAACAGCTGGGACACACTGTATGGGGATGCATATTGGCTGAATTGTGCTGAAGAGCAACAGAAATCTGTCTTCAATTAGCTGTTTTTCTGTCTTAGAAAATCTGTGCATTGGACAATAATGTATCTTGAGTTATGATGTTTTCATTTGTGGCTGGAATTCGAGCTTTCTGGTGGCGTAACAAGAAGGACACTGAAGATGCAGAATTAAGTATTTATTTTTCAATCCCCAATAAAAACAGAGAAGCATCTCACTTACTATAAGTAAATACAACTGTGCTCAATCAAGAGATGCAGCCGCTGTCCTCCACTACCGCACTTTCCTAGGCCAGACAAAAAGTGTGATAGCGGAGGACAGGGGCTGCAACTCCAGACTGAGCACATTTGTTTTTACTTATATGTCAGTTAGACGCCTCCTTTTTAAATTGGGATTGAAGAATAAATAATTCATTTTAGAGCCTCTGTTTTCTTCTTTTTGCGCCACTGGGAAGCTTGAGTTTGATAAACACTGAAGGGGTCGGCCGTGTTCCTGGCTGGCGGCAGCAAGAACAACAGCCAATTGGTAGGGCAGAAGAGGAGGATAATTAGGAGCTAGAAAGGAGATCAAGTGGAACACTTTACTTTTCCATCAAAAACATTGTTTTGTGGTTCCCATTGAAATTTGTTATTTTTATTTCATTCTTTATTTTATTTTAACCATTAGTGTGCCAGAGGGTCCGCATAACCAGAGTACAGTACTACAGCCGTTCAACACTTTGCAATCAAGTAACCGCTCGTCAGCTCCATCTGTAGCTACTACGTGATGGTGTCCCTGAAGTGCCCGACCCCAAAGGGTTAATGTGTATTTTTATGCGCAGGGGTTTAAAAGTTGCTGACAATAGTGCTAGGTGTAAGACATATTCAATTGGGGATAAACCATACATAACAAATAGAAATGCACATATGTAAATCATCCAATTTCTGTGAGCTGTTTCACGGAATGAAAACAATAGGAAAGCAAAAATTGTAATATGGAACCGCAGGCTATAAAGGCAAAATATATTAGTAACCTCATACTGTAGCTTCCAGACAGGTTTCTAGCACCCTGTATGAGTTGCAGGAACCTCTTGTTATGTAATTCAGACTATGACCTGTCAGTGTTCACTAGTTATTTCACTAAAGGACTCACACCCATGTAATCCCTTTGAAAATAATTCCTTTTCATCAGCTACATATGTGGGCTGTTAAAAAACTATAATAATAATAAGCTACAAAACTGTTTAAATGGATGCACATATGCAAGATATTAGTAGAAAAAACTAGCAAGAAAATGTAAAGAAATAGTGTATAGCATACTGTAAGAACATGTTAGTAACAATATATACTGTACCTTGTAGTTTTGTGCTTCTAAAGTTGCAGTAGGTTTGAGTTACTAGAGGAAACTTCTACCATAAACCAGGTAACATGCAGATGGAGGATCATTTACATTTATTTTGGGCGCAAAGAAACTGCAGCTGGTTTCAAATATGCATAATTCCAATTTGATGTTTATTATTGGCCATAATACATCATGTTCCGATTTTGATCGGAACGGGATTAATGGCAGATATAACACACATTTTGAATCCCCTGGATTTCATGGCTATTTCATTTATAATGTAATTTTTTTTAAAGAAATGTATTTAAAATGTTTTTTTTTATTTAAATGCTTTTAAATGGGCAAAATCCTTTCTAGTTTAAACCAACTTCCCCTGAAGAAGCATAGGGGACTACGTGAAACGTACGTCGGGTTTTAATGACGTCATGACGTGATGTCAGTGGCAGAGATTTGATGCTGAGGCGTCCTTCGAGCTACGAACTACGAACGGGTAGTATAGCAGTGATTTGTAATATATACTAGACATTCATGTGTTGCATAATATTCTTATCTATGATGATACATTAATCCGATTTATGCGATTTGGGGCTCCCTTGAGTTCTTACTGGATCGTGACACACAGACCATCACTGTGTGTGTATGTTTGCTTGAGATTGCCTGTCTCTCCCGGCACCACGGCTCATTATTGGTGCCATTAGAATACACTTGTGGAACAAGCTGAGTCCCTATTAGTTTAACTTCACTCTAGCTAGTTAATGCTACACACCGCTACAAGTAACAAAATTTGTTACTTATTGTTCACTTGAGTGATCGGAGGCTGCAAAATGACACTGCTTTATTGCAATATACTTATTTATTGGATATCTACCTGGGACTGAATTTCTTTCTCGTGGTATAATTAAGTCAAGTGGAATATAGCTACTGGGTGAGCAGACCTCCGAAGGCTCTCCCAGCCTGCTGGTGTTTCATTTCAGGCATTGTAATCATTTATAATGTGTTCTAATATTCACTTTATATGACACTTTAGTGTCACAATATTACTGTTACAGGGCTAATATGTTGTAGCAAACAGTGAAATTTGTATAAGTGAATGGATAGTTACATTCTCACATATATCTAACGACCTGTTCAATTCAGTTGGCATAATAGTTATTGAAGTTGGTCACATTTTCAATATCACACATTAACCTGTGGTTATTTTGTATCACAAATGTATAAAGAGGATTCAATGTGTGTTAGACCACAACTGGTTTGCCATAAATAAATTTACTTATGGACATTTATCTTTGGGCTATTTTGGTTGTTCTATACCAAGTTACATATTGGTAAGGACTATCATACGATGACCATAAATTTGTCAACTTCTGGACACCATGATAACATCTATCCGTAGCTCTCGATCTCACCACACATTGTTTTAAATCTCATCCTGTATATATTGAGCACTTATACTGTGGATTAAAACAACTTTATTATTTTTGACTTTATAATGGTGATTCTGATCAGTCTTTCAGCACAATTGTGACTTATATAGCCCTTCTGATTCAGTTATTTACACAATATCTATTGTCAATTTGTTGACTTATATGTAAACTCTGACATTAGTTGAGTGAAATTTTAGGAGGCCTTTTTTCCTGGTTTTCTTTGACCAGGATTCATTTAACTATTGACATTTTCCTCCTATGCACCACTATAAACACTATGTAAATGTATTAGGGTTGAGCCGCTATATCTTCTGCTGTTTTCTATTACAAAATCCTTTCAAGCCACATTTGGCTAATAGCCCATTAGACTAGTGGGGGGGGGGGTAGGTTTGTTTGGGGTTGGGTTAGGGAGGGAGTCGTTAACACCGGGAGAGTGGTTAGACAATCCAGAGGTGGGGGGCTGGGGATTAACCTCTTGATTACGTTAGCAGATAATAAAGCGTTGCATAGCACGGCTTTACTAGCCACTAAAGTAGCCAACGGGATAGGTAGTGAATTTTATGATGTTTTAGGTATTGTGTTTTTTTTATAAGACCTTGTTTTTTTAAGTGAAGCTTCTGTACTAGCATCTACCACATGAAAATGTCCCTGGCAGTAAATTGCTGTGATGGAAGTACAGTCCCGGAAGTGATGTCACTGCTGGCAGAAGAGGCCATAAGCGACATCAGTGTTGCCAACTCCCACCAGACACTGGAGAGAAGGAAAGACACACACCCACACACAGCACCACCCCCAAACTTCTGTGCCCCAGTCCCCCCTGAGATCTCCTCCTCTTCAGATGGGCACAGCCCCCCGGAGTAGAAGAGAAGGGGGCAG
The DNA here is from genome assembly GCF_040206685.1 of Ascaphus truei. Classification (NCBI taxonomy): domain Eukaryota; kingdom Metazoa; phylum Chordata; class Amphibia; order Anura; family Ascaphidae; genus Ascaphus; species Ascaphus truei. Next base: position 29,694,454 of record NC_134487.1, read on the forward strand.
CTCCGGGCTGATGGACTCGGGCAGCTGATGCACAGTAACGAGGAGGAAGGCGACGCGGTCGGTGGCATTGGATACCCTGGATGACACACACACTCTCTTTCCCCGCACAGAGCACATGGTGCTGTGTGCCATGGCTACCCCCGAGTTCTCCTCCTCTTCAGCCGGGAGATGCGCCGTTTCCCTGTAGCTTCACCGGAGGGAGGAGAGGGAAGGGTAGGGGAGGGAGGGGGGAGAGTGCTGTGAGAGCTTGTGGGACATGCTGAGCGTGCCATGTCCCTGCAGCTCTGCCGTGGGAAGAGAGGGAGTGGGTTGGGGGGAGGGCTGGGAGAGCCAGTGGGATATGGTAAGCGCACCCTCCACCCCAGCACACTTGGATGACATAAACACATTAACACACGCAGTGACACACACACAGTGACACACACACATACATAGTGACACAGTGATACACACACACTGACTGACACTCATACACACACACACACACACAGTGATACACATAGCCGCACACACACACACACACTGACTGACGCGCGCACACACTGACTGACACACGCGCACACTGACTGACGCACGCGCACACACTAACTGGCATGCACACACAGAGAGTGACTGAAGCGCACACACACAGTGACTGTGCAAATAGCTAAAACACACGTTCTAATACAAACTTCTTTGCGTTTTGGCACTGAAATTGTGTTTTGATTAAAAACATCTCCATTACAAATACAATTTCTGTGACAAAACAGTAACAAAAGATAAAGAAGTTTCACTTTAAATGCGCATGCTTGGCACACACACACTTTTTTTTTTAAATGGACAAAAGCCTGATTAGCCACATTTGGCTAATTGGGCTATGGCCCATTACTAATTAAAGAGGGTGGGTGTTAGCTTTTGTCACAAATAGCACACCTCTGAACATGTGACTTGTATATGTGAAGAGGGTTAATACACACAGCTGTCTAGCTGATTTATTTTGCAACTACGCAAAGTCCTTCAAATTAATATCTACACGCAATCTTAACAATATATATCTTTAATCGCTGTCCTCACAAAGCATACAGAAAAAATATAATTGCTAGGGCCCTTGGTACCTGTTTACTTAGCAAAATATGTATTTAGCACACAAAAATCTATTGTAGCAAAATGTGTCCAAAAATGTCATCATTCTCTTCAAAACATGCAAAGTTCATTTAGTGCCAAAGACATACTTATTAAATAGTGTATTTAATATGCAAAGATAATACAGTGCTTATGTCACAAAAAAACTTATTAGAAAAACATACAGAAAAACATACAGTTTTGTGAGATACGGGAGAAATTAAACATGGTGGAGATACCAGCACCTCATAACGGGGCCTGTAACTCGGGAAGCAGGGGGTCCCCGAGCCTTAAATTAATATAGCTCCTGAGACCCCTGCTTCAATACTGTATTATCAAAATAAAATAAAAGCCGTGCAATCACCTATTAGAGGCGCATAGGTAGAGTCACTGATTCAGTCTCACTCCTACTGCGTCTCTCTTACAGACAGGTGCAACCCGGTAGGATTCACACAGCGTGAGTCCCATTCAGACACAGGGACCCCCCACTGGGTTAATCCGGATGGGCCATTACCGAATGCTATGTAGTGCGCCGCCGACTGTCAATGCATTGCCCACGGTTGACCCAGCACATTCTCGCAGCCGCTCGACCGACCATAGAGCTGCATCTGTAAATCGAGTAAATTGATTTGAATTCTCCATTTACCTAGCTGCAGAATATTCTGATATAGAAAAAAAAACGTTAATTACAGTTTTTTAATAGCCATGCTATTCTACATAAAAATAAAATTACATCCAACTAATTTGTTTGCAGATTGGATTGCATTACATTTGGGATGTAAAGCAACATGTCGTTTCTAAATATTTGTAAATTCCTGTGAGAAGGAAACAAGACAGATTAACAAACCCGAAATGCACCAAAGACTTATGACATTTGATTACAGAGATAAATGCAAATTGACAAGAAGACGACTGGTGTGGCCAGTTGACAATCTGACGTACATCTGGTGTGGTATCTAAGGAGACAGAGGTTAGAGTGTGTATTGCAGCGCTGTTTGTTCATGTTATCTTTTAAGGCTTTTTACAGAAGAAATGTATATATAAAAATAAACAAGTGCTTCAGAGCTGTAAACAGAATATACTGTACAGTCTTGTTTCAGCATGCAATATCCAGAAACTAAAAGGATTGATTAAACATAAGCAGACAAAAAACACGGATGATCAATGACATGGCTTCAGAAGCAAATAAGTAATTGTCTGTACAGTTGCTGCAGAAAGTCCTATTGTACTGATATAATAGACCAAATTACATCTGTATTTAGAGATAAAAAAAAAAAAAGCTTGGTCTGTGATTTTCTTCATTATTTAGTTCGTTCTTTGACTGAATCACCAATTGAATTTTAAAGCTAATTCCTGGGCTATTGATCGTCTTAATATTGAAGATATTAAAATAGAATGGTTCTTACCTCTCTATTTCCACCATTTCTTCAATTCTTCCTTTTCTATAATTTTATGGTACCACATCCATACTGAAACACTTGTTAAATATCATTAACCTTTCGTATACTGATGAAGTTTTATCATGGATGAGTAATTCAGGTTGAAAGTAGTGTGAATGTTTCCCTTCAGATCCCGGATTTCAGAAGTGTAAGGCTGAATCCCCGCTGCACGCACCCGCACGGCCGCCTTGCTTGCCGACGGCGCGTGCAAGTCACTGCACCGCGATCTGCGGTCTGCAGTTAAATTTTTTGGGTGCGGGGGGGCGTGGCCAAGACGGATCGGGGGTCCGTCCGCCCCCCCTCCTCTCACCACTTTAACGTACCTCTATTTCTCTCTTCAGACTCACTTACCCCCATTTCGTTCTCTCTCCCCCATGTATTTCTCCTCTTACTTCCCTCCACTCCCTTCCCCCTGTCTCTCTCCACACTCTATTTCCACTCTCACTCTCTGCTGTTCCTCCCTCTCCTCACACATTCTCCCCTTTCTCTTTCCCACACTCTCCCTGCAAGATCATTTTACTGGTGCCTCCAGTTGAGGGGAGCTGGAGCCCTGCAACCGAATGCAGAATTTCTGATCGATTTCAAGCCAGAAAACCAGAAGTTGGTACGTCCATCCCTCCCCCCCGGTCCGTCCGCCCTCCCTCCCCCCCCCCCGGTTGTCCGACCCCCCCGGTTCCATTCCCCCCCTCCCTCCCAACTTTTACAAGTGAAATTTGCGCTTTAACCTCTTCACTTCATTACTGGCAAAATCTGTAGAACATTACAGATACAGCTAAACCCCGTTATAACGCGGGTCTCGGGGTCCACCCCGAGACCACCGCGTTACTAACGGGGTCGCGAGAAAAAAAAATGGCCGCCGCGCTTTAGCGCATATTCATCCCGCGGGACAGGAGATGGGAGCGGGCATGTCCCTCCGCTCCCCGCTTCCCCCTGTCACCGCGGGACAGGCCGCGGGGCAGGAGATGGGAGCGGGGATGTCTCTCCTGTCCCCGCTTCCCCCTGTCACCTCGGGACAGGCCGCGGGGCAGGAGATGGGAGCGGGGATGTCTCTCCTGTCCCCGCTTCCCCCTGTCACCTCGGGACAGGCCGCGGGGCAGGAGATGGGAGCGGGGATGTCCCTCCTGTCCCCGCTTCCCCCTGTCACCTCGGGACAGGCCGCGGGGCAGGAGATGGGAGCGGGGATGTCTCTCCTGTCCCCGCTTCCCCCTGTCACCTCGGGACAGGCCGCGGGGCAGGAGATGGGAGCGGGGATGTCTCTCCTGTCCCCGCTTCCCCCTGTCACCTCGGGACAGGCCGCGGGGCAGGAGATGGGAGCGGGGATGTCCCTCCTGTCCCCGCTTCCCCCTGTCACCTCGGGACAGGCCGCGGGGCAGGAGATGGGAGCGGGGATGTCTCTCCTGTCCCCGCTTCCCCCTGTCACCTCGGGACAGGCCGCGGGGCAGGAGATGGGAGCGGGGATGTCTCTCCTGTCCCCGCTTCCCCCTGTCACCTCGGGACAGGCCGCGGGGCAGGAGATGGGAGCGGGGATGTCCCTCCTGTCCCCGCTTCCCCCTGTCACCTCGGGACAGGCCGCGGGGCAGGAGATGGGAGCGGGGATGTCTCTCCTGTCCCCGCTTCCCCCTGTCACCTCGGGACAGGCCGCGGGGCAGGAGATGGGAGTGGGGATGTCCCCTCAGGTCGCCGCTTACCTCAGAACCATGCTGCCTGCATGGAGGTTGTAGCGGGGGGTTTCTTCTCCCCACCGCTGTCCCCGGTGCTCCCGCTGCCTGCGCGGGAGGAGGGGGGGGAGCGGGTGGTGGTGCTGGTCGCGGCCCGTCTGTGTAGAGTGAGAGAGTGTGTGTGTATGTATATATGGGAGAGAAAGTGTGTGTGTGTATATGGGTGTGTGAGTGTGGGTAAGTGTCTGAGTGTGTGTGTAAGTGTGTGTAAGTGTGTGTGAGTGTGTGTGAGTGTCTGTGAGTGTGTAAGTGTGTGTGAGTGTGTGTGAGTGTGTGTGAGTGTGTGTGAGTGTCTGTGAGTGTCTGTGAGTGTCTGTGAGTGTCTAAGTGTGTGTGAGTGTGTGTGAGTGTCTGTGAGTGTGTAAGTGTGTGTGAGTGTGTGTGAGTGTGTGTGAGTGTGTGTGAGTGTCTGTGAGTGTCTGTGAGTGTCTGTGAGTGTCTAAGTGTGTGTGAGTGTGTGTGAGTGTCTGTGAGTGTGTAAGTGTGTGTGAGTGTGTGTGAGTGTGTGTCTGTGAGTGTCTAAGTGTGTGTAAGTGTGTGTAAGTGTGTGTGAGTGTGTGTGAGTGTCTAAGTGTGTGTAAGTGTGTGTGTGTGTGTGTGTGTGTGAGTGTGTGTGAGTGTGTGTGAGTGTCTGTAAGTGTGCGTAAGTGTGCGTGAGTGTGCGTAAGTGTGTGTGAGTGTGCGTGAGTGTGGTCAGTGTGTGTGCAGTGTGTCAGTGTGAGCAATGAGCAGTGTGTGTGCAGTGTGCAGTGTGTGTGCAGTGTGGCAGTGAGCAATGAGCAGTGTGTGTGCAGTGAGTGTGTGCAGTGTGTCAGTGTGAGCAATGAGCAGTGTGTGTGCAGTGTGCAGTGTGTGTGCAGTGTGGCAGTGTGAGCAATGAGCAGTGTGTGTGCAGTGAGTGTGTGCAGTGTGCAAAAAAAAAATGTAAAAATATTTTTTTTTTAAAAATTTTTTTTTTTTTTTTTTTTTTTTTTTTTAAAAAAACGGGAGCCACGGGAAAACCGCGTTATAACCGAATCGCGGTATAACGAGGCGCGTTATAACGGGGTTTAGCTGTAGTTAGAATAGGTGAGATTATTGAGATGGTGTAAAACTGCCAAGGCTGAAGATGTATAAAAGATAAAGATTATATGTGCAACATACAATAATTCTCCCAATAATGGGAGAAGGAGTGGCTCAGTGAGTAAAGACACTGACTGGCACTGAGTTTGAGGCAGGGGAACCTGGTTTCAGCTCCTTGTGAACTTGGGCAAGTCACTTTATCTCCCTGTGCCTCAGGCACCAAAAACATAGCTTGTAAGCACTGCAGGGCAGGGACTGTGCCTGCAAAATGTCTCTGTAAAGCCCTATGTAAAACTAGCAGTGCTATACAAGAACATGCTTTTATTAATGCGCAATGCTTTTTATTTGATTTTTAAGTTTTGTTTTTACAATCTTGTCTAGTGTAAATATCAAAACATGATGGTAAGCAAGGGATTGATTTAAAAGAGGAATACCCGCAACCTGTTAACAAAAAATCTGTTTTGTGGGGGAAAACATGGAACAATTAAAGTATGCTTAAAGATATCCAGGAGTCAGTTTTATTTAACCCTCTTAAAAATAAAAATAAATATGCTAATACGTCTCTATTTAAATTACAGTAAAACCATTAGTTCTTGTGACCAAAAATGGCAGATTTTTTTTTAACCTCCTCACCCCAACATAATGCAAATGTAAACAGATATATGCAGATATCTCTAAAGTGTTTCAGCATAAAAAAAGAAACAGCCCTTGTAAAGAGTACACTTGCCAAAAGCCCATAATAAATGTTTTTCCTAATTGAGTATAAGACAATTCCTTAAACTGGCATCTTCAAAAACTCTTTAATATCATCCTGAAGATGTGTCAAATAAAAAAGGAATCTTTATGATCTATGTTGAGAATACATGGTTTTATAGACCGCATTCAATGAACTTTTCAGAAATGTGTAATGCTTGGCTGGCTACCACTGTGAAACCATTACCCTGATGCAATGTCTTAGGTTTTTATTCAGTGTTACCAATAGTTGAATGCCAAACTAATCTAATTTATGCCTTTCAGCACGAAGGAAATTTGTGCTTTGCTCTCAGTGCATTTTTGACTCATTTAATTTAAATTCCTTTTAATTGGTGAACACCACAAGAGACAGAATAAGAATTGGAAAGGGAAGAGAGTTTTTTGAATTGTGTTTGGAATAGGGTGTTTCTGCCAGTTGTACACTTTGATCAGAATACAAAAAAATATTTGACAATATCTTCTTGTATATCAACTGTAAACTGACATAAATCTTTTAAACAAAGTTAAAGGTCAACTTGGAGTGAACGTTACATATTTTCCCTTGCTTGCACACACTTTCATACATAATCACACATATTTGTGTGGTAGTATCATATCATCAAAATAGAAGCTTTGTTTCAATAACTTTAATTAGCTATGCTTTCATGCCAAAAAAATAAATAAAATATTACAGAGATTCCTTTCTTTTTTTTAACATTAAAACTGTCTAAAATCTTCTATTATTCAATTTGTGACTGTAACAGTTTTCTATAAAATATGTAATTGATATAATATCTGGACAGTTACTAGATAATTTGATTTGATAAAATGGTGCATTTATAATCCACTTACAGAATTTTAATTTACCACTGTCTCTGAATACTGTAGTTTTGATACATTTTAATTGGTGGATATTTAAAAGCTGATTTGCTAATTATAATTTGTCCATTTTATGGGTTTGCCAGATTTAAAATACTTTTTAACAGTGGGGTTTTTGTAGGGAAAATGGTACCAGAACCCTAAGAAACCAATGTATTTAAATATAAACTAAAATACTAAGCTGTAAATAAAACAATGTGGTAGAAAACAAATTTATATATTCACAATTAGTTATCCAACTTGATCCCTAATCATCTCTTAATCACTTCAGGGAGTTCCTATATCATTTTTTATTTTATAAATCAGTTCTCTCTGATACGGGAAAGTTATTATGAACTTTTTCATTCTTGGATTCCGGCCATTCCAAACACATCTTGAGGTTGCCTTTTCTAGGTCTATAATTACCTATAGAGATATTGGGATTAGTAAATTCTGGAAAATATATAATGCCCATGGGAGAATGTTCATCTTTACGGAATTAATTGCTTTAAGAGTGCAGGATAATTACACATATATATTTTCATATGCTTTTGGAATGCTCCCCCCTAGATATTCCAAATGCTGTTCTTTCCACCTTATATCATCATTCAGTGTAATGAGCTTAAAAGGCCAAGGTGTGCAGCGCACAGCAAAAGATGATAAGAGCAGGTCTTGCAGTAAAATTCCTTTATTGGTAAGTCATCTGGATGTGAGACAGCAGCAAACTTCAAGTTTGCTGCTGTCTCACATCCAGATGACTTACCAATAAAGGAATTTTACTGCAAGACCTGCTCTTATCATCTTTTGCTGTGCGCTGCACACCTTGGCCTTTGGAACTCCTATATCAACAGCTGCACGCCGTGGAAGGGAGATTCTGGGAGGAACAGTACGTGAGTACATACCAGGGGCTAACCCAATGAGGAAGGGGGGGGTGTCTTTGGACAACCCACCCCAACCTTCAGGGTACCTTATGCCCACTTAAGGTTAAGTTCTATTGCTTATTATATACCCAGTCTACACTCCCTTCCATACACCTGGTCCTAGCACTGTTAGAGCACCATCACACACACAAAAGAGTAATGAGCTTAGAAATATGAGCAAAAATGTGCAATGCTTCCAACTTATTTTTGTTTACTTTCAAGTTTGAGACTAGTCCAAACTGGTTCAGTTCCTGGAATTAAAAATGAAAGGAGTGGAGGGGATCTTGTATTGTGTGCAAGAAATCATCTGCGAACAGTGATGCCTTGTATTGTGTTTGTTCTACCTTTTATACCTCAAATATTTGTACGTGATCTTATTTGAGATTCCAGATTTTCAATAACTACAGCAAATAATAAAGGGAAAGGGGGCACCCCTGGTGAGTACCATAGCTAACTTGGAAAGCGGCTGAGGTAAAATCCTACATTTTCAATGATGCAGTCGGGAGTTGTAAAATGCTTTGACTCTGTTCAAAAAGGGAAAGTCAAATACTAGATGTTGAAGGGCAAAGAACATAAATGGCCATGAAACCCAATCAAAACCTTTTTCCACATATAGTAATAGAATCATAGTGGGAATTGCATGCACATGTTGTATAAGATTAACTTCTTTCCTGATGTTATCAGAAGCTTGGCATTCAGGGACAAATACCACCTGATCTGGATGGATAATAGAGTTCAGGCAATTGTTTAACTGCTAGCTAGTACTTAAGCAAAAATCTTAATGTCTACATTTATTGAGGAGATAGGTCTACAATTATAACAACTAGTTAGGTCTCTTCCCTATTTTGGTATTACTGAAATTATGGCAGTTGACATCTCATTGGGTAGCTTGGCCCCTTTTGAGACATCATTAACCAGCTCAAGCAATCTAGGGGCCAGAATTCAAGAAAACCTTTTATAGTTGTGGATAGAATAACCATCTGGTCTGTGGGCTTTAGAGGACTTAAGTGTATTTATAGAGTCCAGTATTTTTTCAATAGAAAATTGTTGACTTAGTTGCTTACATACCTGTGGTCTTAGAGCAAGAATAGTGCAATGGTTCAGGTTGTCCTGAATTGCCTTTTCCCTATTAAGCATGTCTTGATTTATATCTCATATGTTGTAAAGGAACTCATAACATTAATAAATTCCTGGTTAATACTTCTCAGGTTGTGGTTTAAGAATCCTGTTTTGTCTTTCATTACATTAATATTTTGACTGAATTTTAATTGTACAACTTAGTGGCTAGTAGCCTGTCCACCTTATTTCCTTTATGATAATAAAGTTGTCTGGTCCACCTCATTGATTTCTCCGTGTCTTCTATAAATATGATCCTGAGTTGTTGGCATGTTCTATCAATTTACATTCTTAGTTGGGCAGTTTGGTCTCAGTTATAACCTGATTTTAATAACTCAAGGCTTCTGTGAGAGTGAATAGGAAAACCATAGGGGGTAAGGTTAGGTAACCTGAGGGACCAATCTGGTGCCCAGGTGCGGGACTCTACCTCACATGGGGGGAAGGTAGCAAAGTCCATAATTATGCTGGGGGTGGTGACATTCCACCACTGCACAGAACCTCTAAACAACTAGGAAGTCAAAAGTGAAAGATTCATAACTTTTAGAAACCACATCATTGTCCTTTCCCCCTTCAGTATGCACAGAATGTTAAGTCTAGATAGTGGCCTTCTGGTCAATACTTTTAGAATAAATACAGTACCAAGATAATTATACTTATGAGGCAATGCTATTAACACAAAGCTCAGGCTGTTTTTCATTGACCCCATCTTATCCTCCCCTTTCCCGTCCCCCCATCCTCTTCACATCCCGTTTAATTAAACCATCCTTAATCATACTTAAAATTTCCCATTTCTTTTTAGGTATTATTTTATATTATATTACATTTTAAAATTAATTTTATATTATTATTCTGTCTAGTTCGTCATTATTAGCGCTTGTTACCCGTGTATGTGTACACACGTTAATATACATTTTCTGTATACGCAGCCTATTTGTTTATGCTTGTGTGCTATGCAAATGTTGACACACACGGATTTTATTGGATTGTTGAATTGATATTATGATAAATATGATGTTACACTATTAGGTGTTTTATAATTATATAGTAATGATTTTTTAGAATATTTGTAAAACTTTAATATATTTATAGTTTGTTATGATTTAGATTTATTATTATTTTCTTTTAATTATATAGTTGCAATGATTTATAGTATTTTATGTTGATATTGCTATGTATAGATTATTTTATGGCAGTGCATTTATGCTTGAGTGATCGTTTTTTAATTATTTAATTATCTAATTATTATTTTATTTATATAACAATATTTTAAGTTTATTACATCTACATTTGATTCCTGTTTTACTACGGCTCCCTGTAAGGGCGGAATCTTTGTTAATTGAGTCACCAATCATGATCGAGGCACTTCGGTATTTAAGCACTGCCATTACTGTTCAGAGACCTTCCCTTGATAAAGTTGCATTTGTTGCGACGAAACGCGTCAGGGACGTACCTTGCGACATTACGTCATCACGTTGCGTGCAACCTTTACGGCCGGAGAGTGCATGGTGTAATATCGAGGCCTACTCTGATACCATATTGCATGGAGGATTTCAAGTGAACCTGAAGGATCTACGCCATCGGAAGCCTTGTTCCAGTCGATGTTGGACTGCTTACCTAATATAAGACGTTACCTGCCTTGGGGGTGATTATATATCACATACTGCTTTATTTACACTTGTACATTGTGAGTGTTTTTAATGCCCCGACCTTTCCTTCCCCATATTAAATGTTACAGTGTTACACTATGGGGCGTGCGCTCTCTGTCTCTTTGTTCATCTGGAGGTGTGTTCCCGGGGAAAGGAAACTGTGGTGAGCCTGACGTCGTGGGTTCCTGCTGGCAGAGATACACGAGGGCTATACCGGATGCGGTGGAGTCACGGAGCAGTGTAGCAGAGCAGTGGCACTTCCAGATCCTTTGGAGCATGAGTATTAACTCATAATATGCTTTTTTATCCTTTATGTTTGTGAGTTCATTTTATGAGCCTTTTATTAGGAATTAAATATTTTTTTGCACGTAATGCACTAGGATTGGGCGCTTTTTTCTTCTTTTTTATATATATATATACAATAATATATCAAGCCCCTCTTTGATACTTGAAAGTATCATTTTGATAAGCTGATCTTGTAATTAAAAAATTAAATCTATATTCAGCACTGGTTAAATCTGCATTCAATTTTCTCATTCTTCTAAACAGAATAACACAACATATAATGATTACTAAGATTAAAATAGCAATTTTTACAGAGGATGTGTCATCCAATGTATCATTTCATGAACAAGAGAAGGCATTTTCCCAAATCATCTTTGCCACCAGGATGTAATTTCTTCACTCTTGTCCTTTTTGATCATAGTTCATTTTCCATCTACAATCTCTAACTGCATACTGTAAGTGAAGTATGAGATGATTTGGATAATTCTGTGATTATCTGTTGTAATGTTGTATGATTTCTTAATTCATTATAGAATTCTTCTCCATATCCAAATATCACTGGATATACTGTACATACTTCTGGTAATATGACAATCTTAAATTTACAGTAATATGTATCATTGGTTTTACTGAATACATAATACATTGCGATTATACATTTTAACTTCAATAACAGATCACTTAGTACAGAAGTTTTCTTGAGGCAAACGTATGGTAACCGAACAATTTGCATTATGTATTGTGATATTGCCCATCAAATAATTCATTCAATATCGGACATAATATTTAAATAGTGGATGTGTCTCATTCCCTAGAATTTTTTAATTTGTTGGAATATCATAAGTAATCCATTTGTCATTAGAAATCATACCCATATCTATAAATTTATATAGTTTTTGTCTTTTTCCACTAATTGGTAAAAGTACTGCAAAGTGACAATTAGAAATGTCCCTACTAACACAACCTAGCCAATGAATTTTCCATAATTTAGCATATTTATTTTGAGAGTCCACCATACCACGCTTGGATCATTCAGGTAAATGTAGTGTAAGTGATTTAACTACATACCCACTATCACTGAAGATGTTACAGTGTTCATAACCTATATTGATGGCTTTCTTAACGGCTTCTAATTCTGCCGTTTGAGCAGATAACCCTCCAGGAAGTTTATATTTCCAGACTTCCTGCATGTCAGGATTCCCAAGAGCAAAACCTGTTTTGTACTGCCCTTCATAGAAATAGCGCGCTCCATCTAAAAACAGACATGAAGTCCCAAAAGACACAATATTAAAACATACACAAGCACCTAAACACCAAATTAAATTACTAAAAGCACTAACCAACAAAACAACTAAATAATTTTAACTACTGTAGTACAGGTATACCCCACTTTAAGGACACTCACTTTAAGTACACTCGCGAGTAAGTACATTTCGCTCAATAGGCAAACAGCAGCTCACGCATGCGCCTGTCAGCACGTCCTGAAAAGCAATACTGGCTCCCTACCTGTACCGAAGCTGTGCACAAGCAGGGAGGCTATAGAGCCTGTTACACATGGGTTATTTACATCAGTTATGCACGTATATGACAATTGCAGTACAGTACGTGCAACAAAAGTGGGAAAAAGGGAGTGCTTCACTTTAAGAACATTTTCACTTTACATACATGCTCAGGTCCCATTGCGTACGTTAATGCGGGGTATGCCTGTAACCAACAAAGCTATTAATTAATTAATACCACCACAAGCCAACACATCAATTCAAACAAGGAACCAACAAAAGAATAAATTAATAAAAAACGCTAATGAATTGAAAAAATACATAAAAACAAGCCATCCAATTTACAAACTATTTAATCCAAAAAATCAAGAGAAAAAGAAAAAATACCACTTAATAGAAAACAAGCATTTGCCAAAGAATGCATTGGCTATCACTGTATTTATGTGTACCCTAAACGAGCACAGATTAATACATTAGCAGTCAAGGGGCAATGAAAAACATTAAAAGAAAGAAATACAATCCAAAAACCTGTAAAAAAAAAACCACGCATTCAATATTTTACTTACCTTTAGAAGCGATGGCCCTCCAAATCCAGGGGTATCAGGAAGTTCTCGTACCGCGACGTCATCAAACTCAATCCAGTGCCATCAACCTTGAAGAACCGAAACAGTTAACAATTTTTTTCTCTCTTTGTGTAACGCGTAGCTCACCACAAACGAGGCGCGACCACGGGGCTGAGGTAGGGAATGATATAGAACACCGACCACAACCGCGAGGGTGAGCCTAGAGTGTAGGATAGTCTTGCAAGCTGTGTCAGGGTTATAGAGGACAGCGTAAATGTGGTACTTGCCGGGTCTAGGAGTGGAGAGTAGTGGATCGTTGGGGTACGTAGCCGGAATCAGGATTGGAGAGAGCAGAGTCATCATAATTCAAAGCCAGGGTCAATGCAGGAGAGTATCACAATGTCCAAGGTACAAGCAGGGTCAGGCAGCAAGGTAAGAGGCAGACAGGCAGAATTAGTGAGGTTCAGCGTCACAAACAGAAGTTATGCTCGGCAATGAAAGAGAGTTCAGACAAGGTATTTAAAGGACTCCCACAAATGGGAGACGTCCAGGAAGCAGAAGCACCCTCTCGAATAGGCTGCTGGATCGTGCAGGTGCGTCCTATTACACAGCCGATTGAGGTAGAGGTGGGGACTCAAGAGAGCGTGCGCCATGCGTAATCCGCGCATCACGTTGGTGACTCAGTCATGCGCTGTTTGTGTGCACCACAGCACCCACATCAGTACGTGGGTGGAGACCGGAGGCGGGACCCACGGAGACAGAGGAGGAGCGTGTGGAACTGCTGAGCCGCGTAGCTCTGACGTCAGAGCGGGGGTGGGACCGAGAAATGGAGGCTGCAGACCGCCAGGGAGAGCGCGCACTGCGCATGCGTCGCGCATGAGTACCACCGCTGAGATGCCCTCCTTCAGTACCAATGGATCCTGACGGACAGGTGAGGGTTAAGGGGACAGAACCGCCAGAATGGCGAATCCTTACACTTTGATCTTCAATCACCTTCTTCTTTCTTCATCTGTCATTATTTTTTACTTTTCTGTTATCTTCTATCTTCATCTGTTAATCCACAATGCCCCATGTTAAATCCACAACACAATGTTGTCACGTCGGCTTGTTGATGTAAAATGAGGCATCAAGGCCTTAAATATGGCCTGTGGTGTCACATTTTTAGGGCAGATTGTACAGCTCCAATCTGATTGAATGCTGTATCATGTGCCCCCCTCCTTTTTTTTTGGTGAATGTGACATCATCTCCAAGGGCGATAAATCACATCCTTCAAACCACATAGCCGTATCACATGGTATTAGAGACAATGGGATTGTCTTCAATACTATTGGTTGCTGTACCATGTGATAGGTTACATTAGTTCAAAAGGATGTGACGTCACTTTAAGGGATGATGTCACATCCTTGTATGCTACAGCTACAGTATAGCAATAATCTGGATACATTTTAAGCACTAGCATAGGAAAGAAAAGGGAGCAATGTATAATGTACAGTACCTCTGAAGTGTGACTCAAAACATATGCAACTTTGAGGGCTATGTATTAAGGTCTCCTTGCTATTCAAGTAAGGGAAAAACTAGAGCAAAAGAAAAAAATCTACTTATTTATCAAAACATAATCCCCCATCGCTTTCGATTTGCTCCAATGTTGCAGCAGTTTTACAGCTGGTCAGGGGGCAAGGGGGGGCCCATCTTAGTTTTTTCCCCTGTACCATTTTAAAATGTAATAGGAATGTTAGTAATTTTTACTTTTGAAAGAAGATTTTTGCTCCGTCAGACTTAGTGGATTTTTTTTTTGCTGTATAAAAAAGGAAGAAGGTTGATGTTTCCACATTAAAAATGTAATGCACCCCATCTTAATATGTGTATAAACACCTCTACCTCCTGTCACTGTATTATGTCTCCTTAAACTGGAAGGATGCACAGGAAGCATAAAGTATCTAAATACTTACTCAAAATGCCACTATTAGTGTCACTGTTAAGGCTAATTTGACCTTGATGCATATTCTATCAAGTTTGCACTTTGTAAAAGTGGATTACCCGGAGCATAAACATCGCAACACATTTTTTTTAAGTACAAGTAAAGTTCAGTATTTTATTCCTTTGCCTTTCTAACACTGACAAATCATCATTATAATTAGTGTGACTTATGATAGCTAGCAGAACTAGTTTAAGAAACAAACACCACCAATTCTCTTTTCTTCATTCTAATGAGGATAATTAGTCCCTTCACATTGAGTTCGTAGCGAGTGGGCTGTAATGGGATGATTAAAGAACTACTGGTGCAGTGCTACTCAAACTAGTCACAATTAGTCTTCATAGATGAAAATGTTAATAACGATAAGTTTTTTAAAGTGTAATGTGATTTTAAATGTCTGATTCCCGCTAGGCTTAATTTAGTTCTATCAGCAGTGCAAGTTAAAGAAAAGGTTGAAGGTCTATAAGTAAACCCACTGCCTGTTCGATTTTTCTAATTAAAATGCTGGCTGCCTAAAATGTTAACTTGAAAATAAATATATATTTTTTTTTTCTCCATCTCCCTCTTTTCTTTGAAATCCAATTAATACTACAAAGTTTTATATGCTAGATACTATAGTTTTATATGCTAGATTTGTAGTAGGTTGTACTGCCTTTTTTATTACTTGTTTTCCTATTCATTTCTATACAGTAGTTACACATATGGACTTGAGGGGATATTCCAATGCTGTTATCCTAAGTAGGATGAGTCGTTGGTCTCGGACTATGCCAGACAGAGGGAGCATTTTAGGGAGCACAACGGTGGGAAAATTGCACAACAGGAAGCTGCAGGGGAATAAAGCGAATTAGGCAGCCTAGAAAATAGATCATTTGAGCTAATAGGGTACATGGAAGGGAAATGACAGAGGGAAGTGGCAACGGAGAGCACAGGGAAGGGAGAGAGAACAAAATGTGCATGGAAAGGAGATGGGAAAAAGAGTGTGTGTGAGACCAATGTAAAAAGAATGCATGGGTGAAGAAAGAAATAAGGTGAATGGGGGAGACAGACAATGGTAAGGAGATGGGAGGCAGGAGAAGAGAGAACAGTGAAGACAGAAAGAAAGACCGTACAATGCTAACTGATTTTTGGATTCAAGATTTGAAGTGAGTGGATCCTGAGCATCAACCATCTCATACACTCAATGGGTCTCATTAAACCTACATTCCATTTACATGCAATGTGTGTCCAGAACAACCAAACCTCACTTACCGTGTATGTTCCCACTTACCTGTTTCTGCAATAATGCTTTTATCATAATTACATATTGTATTGACAAATAATTTCATACTATGTTTTCACAGAATAATTTTCAACCATGTTGTTGTTTCCTGGGCCAAAACGGCAAGAGCACTAACACAGACTTAGTTTGCTAACAAAATGACTAAAATATTCTGTTACTGTATGTTTCCTTATTTCTATATAAACAAATTTACTTTAAGATGCCATACTGTAGATCAGGGGAGCGCAAACTTTTGAAGCAGCGCCCCTCTGTCCTCCCATACGTATTAATTCAAAACCACCATTGGATACAATCCGGATGAATTTTTAAGAATCCAATCCGCAGATTCCATATTCTGTTCCGGATTGTTATGTATCTGACCACAAATTATTAATGTGGATTGTCAGTGATAAAAAAAATAACCGGAAAAGATGAATCACCCGTTTTGAGACTGATCCGCGGATTAAAGGAACCGGCTGATCCGAGGCAGATCCAAATCCGCAAAAACATTTTGCACATCTGTAGTTTTGATCATAAAGATAGATAGAAAAAAACATAGAAAACTCAAAAATAATATAAATATTAAATATAAAAAATAATATATACATGATTCTTCTATCCATCCTACAGTATATCACAATGCGTCACATTCCTGTATATAATTGTTCTATGGCAGTTTATCTGTATACATGTGTATAAAATATACAAACAATGTCATACTGTAAATAAAATAAACAAACCATATAAAGATATATTGTGCATCCAGAAATCTCTGGACACATTCAAATCCCAATCAAAAACAGAAGCAGATACAGTGTATTAAGATGTTAAAGAACCACTAAAAATTACAATTCAGAGGAAACAGGAAAAATCCTGCTTCTCATTAAGGCCATTGAGGGACATTCAATCTAATGTACAAATTGAAAAAAGTCCCCTTTGTTTAAGAAATGGTTGTCTATTACCACCTAGGTGTAATAACCTGCTCACTGATCTGGTATCTGAACATTGTAACCTTATGATTACTGTTGAGAAGAGTCTAGCTACAGGTGACACTTCTGAATGATGTTTTATCAAACTTTTATGTTCACTAATATGTTGTGTGAGTGTCCTGCATGTCTCGCCCACATATCAGGCCACAAGGGCATTTAAGTAAGTAAACAACAAAATCTGACTGACAATTCAAGTATGTATTCATTTTGAATTATTTTCCAATATGCAGGTGTACAAAACGACTTCGATTGATTATTCCATTGCAGTGGACATAATAGGGAAACATAATTATAGGTTTATCTAGCCAACCCCCAAATATAGCCCTAGACTTATTTTTTAAATCAGTCCTTATTAGCTTGTACTTAATATTGTACGATCTTCTGTAGTAGGTCTCAGGAGGTGCTCGAAAGGTCTTTCATTGCTCAGTTAAATATACCAATTTTTTTATGAGTATGTACTGACAAGGGAAATCCTCTCCACAGTTGATTTCCGTGATGTATTATTGAGCAACAGTTGTCTATCTGCTACTGATGCTTTGTTTTAAGGGTCTCCAAATGTTTAAAAGAATAGTCATGTTCAGCAAATTTCTCTGGCATACGATTTGTTCTTTGCTCAAACTTATTGATATCACTTCCAATCCTACAAACTCCTAACAGATGACTATATGGTAATCCTCTCTTAAGGCTTGTAAGGTGGATACTTTTTTTTAAAAAGATCTGTCTAAGATATTCTCAGAATTTGTAACCTCAACCTCCTAAAAATGTCCTACTTGAAAGTCACTCATGCTGGAAAACCTAAAAGTATTATGGTATGAATTAAGTGTTATCAAAAATTCTAATAATTCATCAAAGGATGTCTGACCGCACCTCAAAATAAAAAAATACATCATCTATGTATCAAAACTATATGCAAACAAATTAATGGAAACCCATTGAATGTTAAATAAATGTGTTCTTGAATAAGTCCATGAACAGGTTTGCATAATATAGGGCCATGTTCAACCCCAGGGCCATCCCTTGAATCTGTAAGTATAATCCACTATTGAACTGAAAATAATTCTTCATTAAAACAAAAGTAAATAGTCCCACCAATAGTTTTTTCAAATTCTCCCCCAGTCCCAGTTTTCTCAAAGACTCACCTTACCACTCTAATGCCTTGCTTGTGTGGTATACAAGTGTACAAACTAGTGACATTCAGAGTGCAGAGTAACTCATCTTCTTTGAGATCCACAATATTCTGTAACATCCACAAGAAGTCCAAAGTATTCCTCAGGTATGACTTTGTGTTCAATACCTGTGGCTAGAAATAACAATCTAAAGAAATTGAGATTGACTGAAAAATGAATTGGTACCTTAAACAATAAGACATCCGGGTCGTCTTTCCAGATTTTTATGTAAACTTGGTAGATGATAAAATAAAGGTACTAAGGGAAAATCAGTAAGTAAGAAATCCTTAATTTTAGATGGCATGGGATCTTTTTGGAAAGCATTATTTATCAAACTATCCAATTCCTTAAAAAAAATCCACATATGTAGGGACCTACAGTATATATTATTATTCAACTGTAATGCTTTGTATCAAAGTATAGTTTTTCCATAATTACTATGGCACCCCCTTGTCTGCAGCATTAATGATTATGAAATAATCATCACTCTCTGAGTGCTTTTTTCTCTAACCTACTTAACTTGTACTGTATATTTCCATTAGACCAGTCTAATTTCAATATCTCCTTAGTAGCAACATTAATGTACTGTATGCCTCTACTGCATGATTATTTTGCATTGGACAAAACTTACTTTTAGCTCGACATTTGCTGAGGACAGGAACCAAAGGATCTTCAAGTCCATGTCCTTTTTCCATGCTGTCCTGCATTCTACCTTCTTTAAGACATATCTGAAAAGAAGGTTTAAAGCCTCAAGTTCCTGAAAAAGGTAGAATAAATCAACATTCAGAGTAAAGCGATCTCCCACATTAGTGGGTACAAAGCCCAAACCCCTATTGAGTAACGATACCTCTTATTTGATCAGTGTTCTGGAAGACAGATTGATTACTAGCATGTTCTTTGTCTTTGGCTCTGTTCTTTGTGTGTTCTTAATTACTCTCCTTTTCTCCTTTGTACTGTGTGAGTCCCTGGTATGTTTCCTGATTGCTGCTGCTGGCCTTGGCCTAAAAAATGAGGGACCACCTGTCCAATCCCATCACCTTATGAAGAATCACTGTCCATTGTCAAACTCAATTAGGTTTTTGTGAAATTTCATCTACTATTATCTTTTTCCGTATTATATTTGCATTGAGCACTCCAAATGTACACCATATCATTAAAATAATCAAAAGTATTTCTCATAAATTTACATCATTTCCTCTGCTCGGTGTCTTTCCTCTGTGCTGATAAAATTGCATCCAATTATTTGTGGAGTTTCTGTAATTCCTCCCTGTTAAATACACTCAGAAGTTTAGATCTACAGACACCTGCATCTTCCCTAAGCTTAGCTAGCTCTAATTGTAAATTCTCTATTGTTAATGTATTAAGTCCAGACTACATTTATTAAGGATAATCTTCCAATCATGAATATAGTTGAAATTATACTTACAAAAAATTGGTGCCAAGGATGCTATCAAATCAGGGAGAAAGAATGACTCAGTGAATGAAGGCGCTGACTCTGTAAACATTGACATCAAGTTTGAATCATGCGACCCTTGGTCAATTCCTGGTGTCAGCTCCATGTGATCTTGGGTAAGTCATTTTATTTCTCTATGCCTCAGCCACCAAAAATATAGATTGTAAGATCCTCTGGACAAGGACTGTATGTAAAAGTCCTACATGCTGCGTACCGCACACTATTCTGTAATTGTGAAGTGCCTTGAGTCCCATTGGGAAAAAAACCACTATATAAAATAAAGTTATTATTATTATCAATCCTTGTATTATCTGTTTGATTCTTACATATTCAATGTGTGAAATTATGCAAAGAATAATTTACTTATATCTTAGAAAGATATTCTATATGTTTTGTCAAAGTGCCCTTATCATCACCAGTATTAGATGAAAAAAGGTACATTATTTGAAAAGTGGTTAATAATATATCAACAAGTGTTTCAACTTAATATATTGACATTGTCTTAGTAGGTATCTGACAAAAAGAGTGTATAAATTAATGGTTTAATTTTACTTGTTACAATTAATTATATGGGATGAAAGAAAGAAGGAAAATGTAAAAATTCGAAAGAACAGATAAAACCTATAAAAGTGTTAAAAAATATAAAAATGTATATGTTCTAAAATGTGAAATTATAATTATATAGTTAAATATTATTTATATAGTTTAAAACAACTTACATGTAATTTATTGCACATTATTACAAATATTTTATTTATGGCTGTTTAGATTTAGGCTAAAAACTATTGTAAAGGATTGCATTGTCTCCACCATGTACATTGTGATGTCTTGGATTCCCCTTAATACTCCATATCAGAACTGGAAATTAGTGATGGGTGAAAGTGTTTAAGTTCTGCCCGCAACATTTTGGACAAACGTTTCTATTTATTTGCAAACAAACCAACGTTTGTTCACACCATTTTGTTATTTAAAAAACAAGCAAAAGCATGCAATTTCACCTACTGCGAGTCCCTGTTTTACTGTTCTTTCCCTGAAAGGTTTTATATTTGTAAGTTCACTTCACTTTTAAGCACATTTATTCTTTCTTGGTTGATCTTTTAGCATAAACAAATAAAATATATCCTGTAGGAGCAAGGAAGGGGAGGGACACGAAATAGATAATGAACTAGACGGAAAAGCTAGGAATGGGTAACTAGCTTGGGGTCATGTGGGTGTTGGGCAAGCAGGGAGAGACTAATAAAAATATTCAGGAATACTGCATGGATAACAAAATTATTAGTAATAGTCAGCATGGAGTTATGAAGGATAGGTTGTGCCAAACTAACCTTATTAGTTTCTTTGAGGCGGTAAGAGGGAATTTAGACTTGGGTAATACAGTTGATACTGGATAGGGAACAGAGAGTTGTCATAAATTGAAATTTTTCAGGTTGGGCTAAAGTTGTAAGTGGAGTACCTCAGGGATCGGTACTGGGACCCCTGCTTTTAAAC
Source organism: Ascaphus truei (assembly GCF_040206685.1). NCBI lineage: Eukaryota > Metazoa > Chordata > Amphibia > Anura > Ascaphidae > Ascaphus > Ascaphus truei. The sequence goes on from NC_134487.1 coordinate 29,715,722, forward strand.
TTGTTTATTAATGAACTTGAGGTTGGCATTGAGAGAAAAGTCTTCATCTTTGCTGATGACACTAAATTGTGTAAGATAGTAAAATCAGACCAGGATACAATTTCTCTCCAGAAGGATAGACTGGAAACTTGGGCAGGTGAATGTCAGATTAGGTTTAACACAGATAAATGTAAAGTTATGCATTTGGAAAACAAGAATAAACAGATGACTTACAAAGTAAATTGGGAAACAGGTGAATTCTTGATTGAGAATGATTTACTGTAGAAGTGCTTGAAGACAGCAGGCTTAGCAATAGTGTCCAATGTCATGCAGTAGCTGCCAAGCCAAATAAGATTTTATCTCACAATAAATGGGAAATGAATGGAAGGGAAATTTGAATAATTGTCCCCTCTATAAAGCACTAGTATAACCACACTTTGAATATGGAGTACAGTTTTGTGCACCACTCCATAAAAAAAAAGACATTATGGAACTAGAAAAAGTGCAGAGATGAGCCACCAAATTAATAAAGGGGATTGATAATCAGACTGTATGAAGAGAGGCTAAGCAATTTAGATTTGTTTACATTAAAAATGAGGCATCAAAGAGGGAATATGATAAATATATACAAATATACTCAAGGACAATAAGGTTTCAAAGGAACTAATCATCCCAAGGGCAGTACAAATGACACAGGGTCATCCGTTAAGGTTGGAAGAAAGAAGATTTCACTAGCAACAAAGGAAAGGGTTCTTTACAGTAAGGGTAGTTCAAATGTGGAATTCATTACTGAGATGGGTGAATCCACCCAAATCCGTTTCCCAGATTTTTTCTGCATTTTCAAACCAGGATTTGGATGATGTTAATCTGCGCGGATTCATCATAAACAGCCATTGGATACAACACGTGGATTGATTTGTAGAATCCAATCCGCGGATTCAGCAATCCGCAAACCGACTGCTGAATCCGTGGATTAGATTCTACAAATACATCAACAGGTTGCGTAATCTGCGGATGTGACACGCTTGATCCGCTGAAATCCATGGACCAAAGGAACCGGCCAATCCGCTGCTGATCCAAAATACAAATCTCTATTCATTACCCATGGAGACTGTGATGGCAGATACAATAGATATCTTTTTAAAAAAACTTGGACATCTTTTTAGAAAGGAAAGGTAAACATGGATATACCAAATAAGTAAATATTGTAAGGATGTTGATCCAGGAAGAAATCTGATTGCCATTAATTGGAGTCAGGAAGGAATTACATTTTCCCCTTGTAACCTCAATTTACCCGGCTTAAAAAGAGTGCTACATTGAGTTGTCTTATATACAGCGGTTCTAAATGTCTCTAATTACCTTCTCAGGCTTCTGGCAGCTTCAATGGCTTGGCATGTATGCTAGAAGGTGAGAATTAAGGGCGCCAGTAACTTTATTCGTACATACAAAATCTTTATTTGTTCCATTGATTGGGATCCACATGCAAGGATATCTTTCTTTAAGCAATAATAAGTGGCAAATAATGCAGTTATATTTTATATTCGTTCCCAGACAGCTCTTACCACTATCCTAGCGAGGTTCTGTACATGGTACCCTTAGCACTTGGTCTGCATGGTATTCGCTGTCCCTGCACTTGGATTTGCCTCCTTCCCACCAGGACCTGTGTTAGGGATACTGCCATCATCAGGGATACATACCCTGTCACTCTGAGGAGTACCCTAGTTATCCCAGGGCATCAAAAGGGGCTCAGATTTAGAACTGGTCGGTATGTGCCAATCCTGCAGTGCTCCTGAACCCTTTATTTAAAAGGATTACCCATCGGACTACCATGCATCCTCCTCTTTCAGGGCAGATGACTAACCTCGGACCATTGCTTTGGGCTATGACTAAGAGGGGCACGTTCCCTAACTATAAAATAATAAAGGTGACACGATATCTTTAAACATACAGTATAGCTCTACACATAAACATGACTTACTCTATGTACAGTGATATCCCTCCTCTGTTACTCCTCCTGAATCTAGAATCTTCTGGCTTCACTATATATATATCTACTAGTGATATCACTGGTCATCATGCCTACAGGGGGAGTGGTTTGGATTTTACTTAGTCATCCTATACTACGTGACAGGCTCAACTAACCAGTGGCATAACTACCATGCCGCTGAACCCCGCCATGTAGAGGGGGGGGAGGTGGCGACAAGCCGACAATCGAGGGGGGCCTTGCTGGCCGGTGCTGGAGATTGGGTCCGGGAGACCAAAGGCTGGAGCAGCCCAATCAGCCCCGGTAACATTCTTAGGGGGGCTTGTGTGGAGTTGTGTGTGTATGTGGAGGTGTGTATATGGAGTTATATGGAGGTGTGAGGAGGTGTGTGTGTGTGGAGTTGTATGGAGGTGTGTGTCTATGTGTGTGTGTGTGTGTGTGTGTGTGTGTGTGTGTGTATGTGTGTGTGTGTGTGTGTGTGTGTGTGTGTGTGTGTGTGTGTGTGTGTGTGTGTGTGTGTGTGTGTGTGTGTGTGTGTGTGTGTGTGTGTGTGTGTGTGTGTGTGTGTATGTGTGTGTGTGTGTGGAGGTGTTTGTGTATGTAGATGTGTGTGTGGAGATGTGTGTGTGGAGGTGTGTGTGAGGATGTGTGTGTGGAAAAGTGGAAGTGTGTGCAGGTGTGGAAGTGTGGAGATAAATTTGAGTGCAGTGTGTGTGTGTGTGTGTGTGGAGATGTGTGTATGTGTGTGTGGGTGTGGAGGTGTATGTGAGTGGAGGGGGGAAATTGAGTGTTTGTGGGGTTGTGTGAGGGATAGAGGAGGTGGAGGAGGTGGAGGAGAGGGAGTTAGCGTAAAATGGAGTGAGACAAGGTGGAGAGGGGGTGGGAGTGAAATACATGGGGGAAGGTTTAGATATACATGGAGGGAGGGAGAAAAATATATAGGGGAAGTGTGAGGGAAGGAGAGATACATGGAGGGAAGTGTGGGGGAGGGAGAGATACATGGGGGGAAGTGTGCGGAAGAGAGAGAAATACATGGGGGAAGTGTCAGTTAAGGAGAGAAATACACAGGGGGTGTGAGTGAGGGATAGAAATACATGGGGGGAAAGTTTGGGGGGTGAGAGAGAAATACATGGGGGGGGGGAGAAATACTGTACATAGGGGGAGTGAGAGAGAGAAATACATAGAGGGAAGTGGTTGGGAGGGAGACAAATACATGGGGGGGAGAGAAATACATAGAGGGAAGTGTTTGGGAGGGAGAGAAATACATGGAGGGGGAGAAATACATAGGAGAGGAGGGAGAGAAAAACATGGGGGGAGAAATACATGGGTGAGAGGGAGAGAAATACATGGGGGGGAAGTTTGGGGGTGGGAGAGAAATATATGAGGGGAAATGTTAGGAAGGGAAAGAAATATGTTGGGCAGGAGTTATGAGGCAGAGAAATACAATGGAGAGAGGGACAGAAATGGAGAGAGGACGTGAGAGCATGGTCATGTGTGAGAAGGGGTGGGAGGTGCTTACAAGGCCACTGACATGTGGACCCCGGTGGGAACAATTTTTTTTTTATCTAGGGGGGCCTTGAAAAAACTTTGCAGGGGGGCCCAAAAAAATTAGTTACTCCACTGCTTGTAGCCATATACCATGTGATGGGAGAGTGAGCGGCTTACACTTTTTAAATACATACTGTAGTGTTAACCCTTTAAGTCCCTTAACATTTTAAGTGAAAATGGTAATCCCAAAGGGGGCTACACCCTTATTAGACAACATTGGATGATGTTTCACTGGGGTTTTATTTTTGTTTGCCTTCCTCTTGATCAAAATACTGTAAATACAAATATAGGATAAGTATCTTTCGTCTAAATGTAGCATTTTGAACCTCATCTACTATTTAACGATGTAGCTATATAACTATGTACAGGTGGTGCGGTCAAAGACTGGGCCACTGATTGAGCCACCTAAACTGAAGCACCCGTTGGTCCCCATTCTACCCTGGGAAGATTATTCCCGCTATTATGTAAATGTTCCTGGATATTGGATTTACTTCAAAGAGACTTATGTTTTTGTGAGCTTACTGTGGTGATGCACCAATATACCACATAACCTATATATCCTGAAAACCTGACCATTTGGTAGCTCTTGAGGACTGGAGTTACCCCTGCTCTAAAAAAGAAGAGACTTTTGAGCAAATGCAATTAAACTGGTACATTGTTAAGCAAATTCCAGTCACTGAATAAGGCAGTGGTGCTTAGCAGAATTAGAGCATTTTCATTTTCGCAGGATGGAAATGTGAAATGCTTTCCAAATTTACAAAATTAACACACATATATGCTTTTTTTTAACTAAGTACTTCCTTCTGCACTAGACAATTACTATTATACACTTATTTAGGGTGTTTATCATCACACCAACACTAACTTTGCAATCTAATTTGCAAACTCTATTTCTGATCAAAATGTAACAGTTAGTAGCAAAAAGAAAAAAAAAGTTTGTAAAAAGCCCTGCAGGCTAAAAATATTAAATATGAAATCCTCATACAAAGTCTCAAAACATTAAACCAGCCCAGTTCACTACGGTTGCTATGCATATAGTGAGACAAAGATAACAAATAGTCTTTAAGCCATAATAACTATTTATCTTCCTTTGGTTTATGTCTAATATATATTCCTTTCTGTTTACCGCTCTTTATTATGGCCACTTTCACTCGTGTTTTGGTTTAAAAAAATGTTTGTGTTTTGATTCTGTTCGTGGTTTTGGTATAAAAAAAAATGTGTGTTCATTTTGCCAAAACTCGATTTTCTTTGGTTTTGGATTTTGACCACATTTTGGAAACTGTAAGCAGAGAGATGCTAACATAACACAATACATCTTGAAACATACTGTACTTTGAAAAAGTATTACATCATAAAATCATGAAACTGAACAAAAGATTGATTAAAATAGATATGCTGAGAAACACCTAGAGATGAGCATTTGGCCTGATCTTCTTGGTTTTGGTTCTAAATAATTTGGGGGTTTTGATTCTTGAAATATCTTGGTTTCATACTGTATTTGGTTTTAACCAGGCATTAAAAAAGTTATGGTGAGGAAATAAAGTGACAGAAACACTCTACCGTATAGTGTACAGTAAATAACAATACCACTTGTGGTGCATTTGTATGTCTCAGACAGCTCTGCAAACCTGTCTTGTTCCCCATTATCGCTTAGCAAACAGTGCTTCCATTGCAGCCAGGGTTTCTGGGTAATGACATGCTTCCACTGCAGCCAGGGATTCTGGGCAATGACATGCAAACGAGCGCGGTATGTCACTTTACTTCTTAATCCATTTTAACATGCAAACCTATAAACTTATGCTTGCCAAATTATTTGTTTTGGAATGTAAGGTTTTAGTACTGTAGGTTCTGATTGAACTCACCTGGTTACGCCCATCTGTACTCTTTATATACATCAACTCTATACATTTATTAAGGGTGAACTCTTTCTATAAAATGTCATGTTTGATTTTAGCTCTTAAACATTTTTGTGTTTGGATTTAAGTTCTGGTTTTGCCAAAACGTGATTTGTTTGGTTTTATTTTTTGAATATTACCAAATTATAGAATATTTTTAAATAAGCAGGAAAAGGCTAAAATAGCATAATAAACCATAAAAACAATTAGGGAACAAAACAAATAACTAAAAAATGTCAAATAATAAAAAAAAATTAAAAAAAAGCTGATTTAATGTTAGCAAACATATTAAGAGATTTACAAATGCAAAATAATACAAGGGCGGTTTGCATCACTAAAGGCAACTACATATGATTCCTCTGCTATTCGGGAAGACATTCATCTCTTCTAATCTTCACTATATATATAGCAAAGGAAACAAAGAGGAAAAATTCACAGCCTGGTAAGATTTCATCATACCTCCCAAAATCTACTTTACATAAGGGGTCCTCTTATAGATGGGAAAAATTGAGTCCCTAGTACTGACCAAGAAGTAATTAAACTATTAAACAATTAAAATCCAATAAAACACCTGGTCTTGACAAATTGACACATGTCTATTATAAAAAAATGTGGGTCCAAATTAGAACCATACTTAAAGCAGCAATACTACATTGCCCAATTTTTTCCTTTTTTTTTCATATCTAAAGTGTGTGATGATGTATAATTCTACATTCTAACCTAAGCTGGCAATCGTTTGGTGCTCCTGTCATAAAGCTATAAAAATCCTGATTGTGTGACCAACGAAATGGCCACCTTCTAACTGTGTTGCAGTCTGTGAAATACTGCAGCTGATATGTAACATTATATTACTAAGTGTAACACATTATTGTTACAGTTTTCAGAGTAATATACAGTCTGCTGTTTGGAAAACAACAACATATCTGTTTGTGATACTTTGTTGCCAAAGAGCAGAGCTCAAAAAGGTGTGTTTGAGAGCCTGTTTCAAAAGAGGAAGTGGATGTGACTTTCTAAATGGTTGCTGTATGATTTTTGACATTTTGCTGCTTTAACTAGATTATTAAATTCCCTGAGAGAAGGAAACTCTTTCCCAAGAACTATGCGGAAAGCTATCCTCACTGTAATAAATTAAAAATAAAAATTGTTCGTATTTTTGCAAGTTATATGGCCCATCTCTCTACTCAATTCAGTTCTCAATTTTTTTTCAGTTCTGGTGAATAGCATTGGGCTCTGTTTGTGTTTGTTTATAGTATATATTGCCATGCCTAGTAGCACTCCGTTTTGACATTTATACATATATATATATATATATATATATATATATATATATATATATATATATATATATATATATATTGTGGTAACTTTTGGGGCTTAAATGAGCTTACTGGGTATTTGTGTGTTTTATACCACAAGATACCTGTAATTAATACAAATCAAGTTCCCCCTTTAAATGGGTCCACTGCCACATCATGTATCCAGGGATGCATGTTACATCTCAAATAAGAAAATTGCTTCAGGCAAATTACCCTTCTCTCTTTAGCTGTATATAGAAAGACTAGGGAAGAGGGAGTAAGCACACAATTTCATGGCTTGGTAGAATGAATTCTACTCAAATGTTCTCCTGAGGAGTCTCTTTCTTTTTCAGAATTTTCCAATTAGTGTGCCATCCACTTTTTTTTAACAAAAATTACAACAGATTTTGAATCAATATATGTGAACAGAGGGTCCCAAGAACTAAGGTTGTACCACAGGGTTGAGAGGGATGGTTTACGGCTGTCATCTATTATTGCTGATTATTCTGTTGAACTACTTGAATTTAATTTGTGAGTTGCAGGTAGGCCACTGGGCACTGGGTCCATCTTGAGTTTATGGCAGACTCTTCTCCTGTTCTAAGTCTCCTGCCTTTGCTCCCTTTAAAACATAGACAACCTCTCTGTAACACAAATCCTTTAATTAGTAACTTCCTGAACATTTAGGATAACATATCTAAAACCAAAGGACATACTTTGTATCCCTCAATATTGAGCCCCATATTCAACAATCTCCATTTTCCTCAAGGATTAAATACCAATTCCTTCCTAGTTTAGAAGGCTAATAACCTTTACATAGTGTTAGATGCAATCTCAAGGTTCTCAATTTTTTTCTTTTGATGTCTTTTTAAAGGCAAAAACAAGATAGATACTGGAGAACAATGGAGATGTTTACAATTGAGACATTTTGCACAATCTGTCTTGCTTGAAGGCAAAAGTTTGAGGGGAAAGCCCGATTTGAGACCTTGTATTTGAATTGGGCCAATGTTGGGCACGGATCTCACTGATCTATAGAATTATATTATCAGTTCAAACCACTGTTAAGACAAAATTATTCTATTAATTGGGAAAATGACCTAGGGTTAGATTTGTCAATTTAGGAATAGAGGAAGATATGGGGGAAAGCCCAAAAAAGCTATCTCTGTGCTTATTAAAGAGAACACATATAACATATTGATTAGATGGTATCTAAGGGCCTCATGCAGTAAGCGTTGATAAGGGATTTATCGCCATTTTATAGGCAAAATTGGTTTGAGATTCAGTAAGCGCCGATAAGTGCTTGATTTCGCCAGGTTTCGGAGCCGATTATTTTGTTATGGCCAGTCGGCTGCCGATAAGCCTGTTTTCGCCACTGATCGCCACTTTTTTAAATCGGCTGGATTCAACAAAAAAAAACAGCTTATCGGGCCTGATCGGCACTACGAAATTGAGATGTTATGGCCAATTTCTCCCGCCAACTAAAGTTGGCAGTTTGGAGGGGAGAACGATCGCTAAGGCTGCCGGAACGGCACTTAGAAAAAAAAAATCTTCTGTACATCAATGGAGTCAATGGAGCGGGGACGTATAACAGTATAGTACTGTTTACGTTTCATTGCTCACAATACAAACGTCATTTGCATTACAGTGTGGGGGCATTCCCTGCATTGTGTCACAGCTGACGTGTATTATTTGCATAACATTATACTTTTACATGTTTGCAGCATTTGCGGGTCACATTACTCATCATGTGATGATGTGCCAAGGGAAAATACTATACTCAACTCTTAAAGGAGAACCTCACATCATATCACACATTTTACTGAACTGAGCAACAATTATTTACATGATGTTACACATGACACACATGTCACACATACACCGTATATTCATGTTCCTTTACATTACACAATGCTTGTAATGTGACACGCATCTTTAAACGTTCATGTACATCTAAATTCTCATGTTTACATCTAGTTTTGGGTCCTCCCTATTTTCATGACGTCACTTATTGGACGCTCAATCACATTGCATGTTTACATTGTAACCGTAGCATTACAAGCACTTCAACCTAACTTATACACACATGTACAGTAATTCAGCATTGGGACACCTTGTAAACTCATTCTATAGCAACTATCTTCATTACACAAATGCATGCATATGCACACGACTATTCATTGTTGTCAACATGTCACAATAACATGCATAATTACACATGTTACACAAAACTTTTCCCACGTCAATCTCAGCCTTTTTGCCTAATTACATGACTGACTGTTGCGTTCACAAGTGTTACATGCATTGCACATGCAACTATTTATTTGCAAGCAATGTTTCTACAAAGGTTCACGTCACATCATTGCCAAATATCATCATTCCCTGCAGAATACACACAACAAATACTTATAACAAGAACTGCACACAGCTTGCCACAGAAGTACTTTATTATGTTAATGTAACACCTTGCATTTTACTATGTCACCTGACATCATCACATACCTATTTAAAGGACGCCCATTACCTGATCATTCACAGCTACTCATTTCAAAATGTTGAGATTGTTTAGGAGACGGAGGAACATTCTTTTCTATGACATGCTTGATGATGAAGAGAATCATATAGGGCAAGGGAGGGACACACCGAGGGACAGTGACAGGGACAGTCACGCGGATACGACAGGGACAGGGAGAGGGACAGGCCGAGGGACAGGTAGAGGGACAGGAGATCAGAGGAGAAGACAGAGGAGACAAGTTGTGCCTCGTCCGCGTCTGTACAGGGAGAGAACCCTGTTAGATGGGATGAGTGAGGAGGAGATTGTAAGTCGCTATCGTTTGAGTTCAGCAGCAATCTTAGCTCTTTATCAGGAGTAAGGGGAGATTTAGATTTTTTCACAGCCAGAGGTCGTGCAGTCCCTGGGCTTGTTAAAATGCTTTGCTCATTACATTATCTTGCTTCCGCGTCATACCAGACAACTGTGGGCATAGTGGGCGGGGTCTCGCAATCTACATTCTCGCGGGCCTTGACCCAGTTTCTCTATGCACTCAATAGACGCGCTAGGAATTATATTCATTTTCCTACAGAGGCGACAGAGTGGCTGGAAGTCAGGACTGGTTTTTATAATATAGCAGGGATACCATGTGTGCTGGGTGCAATCGATTGCACACATGTTGCTTTGATTGCACCTAGTCAGAGTGAGCATGTGTACCACAATCGTAAGCACTACCATTCACTCAATGTACAGGTGGTATGTGATGCGACGATGAGGATAATGCATGTGGTACCCAAATTCCCTGGTTCCAGTCACGATTCCTCTATCCTGAGGAACTCTTCAGTCTTCCATGCGTTCGAAGAGGGACATTTTGAACATGGTTGGCTGCTGGGTGAGTACACATTTACATGTTCTAACACAAAACACTTTTTTATTTAGGAATGTTGGCACTGTACAATTTGATCACTAATGTCAGCTTATGTGTGCTACATTCATTATAGGTGACTCAGGATACGGAATTAGGCCGTGGCTCTTGACTCCGGTGCTAAACCCTCAAACTGAAGCAGAGGACAGGTACAATGCAGCCCATATATCTACAAGATCTGTTATAGAGAGGACATTTGGCCTACTCAAGACCAGATTTAGGTGTCTGGACAGAACTGGTGGGGCTCTTCTATACAAGCCTCAAAAAGTGTCTGATATTATCCTTGCCTGTTGCATTTTGCACAATGTTGCACTGAGGCACAATGTACAGTCAGACCTAGCTGAGCCTGTGGTAGACGAGCATCCCACCCATGTAGCTGCTGAAAATGAACAAACAGCCAGTGGTGGCCAGACACGCCAGAATCTCATCAATTCATTTTTTTCTTGTAAGTAAAAACATATATGTTCCAAGTACTACTTTTATACTTACATTATGTTATCTTAACAATAATGTTTTTTTATATACCCTTCTGGTAGGACACAGATGAATATTGGTTGCACACCTTTCTTCTCTCTGCTGTGTGCACAAAGGGATGTGGCACCGGTATGTTATTGTTGCACAGGTTATATAATCCCTCTTCAATTTTACTTTAGTTGTGTGTATGTGAATGAAACTGGGGTAACAAAGCACTAATATTTTAGCATTGTGTTGTTCCTTATGCTAACACAATACACATATTATGCCCATACTCATTCATGCTTCTAGTATGCTTACATACAATGTTATTGGTGCAGTGTAACATGTACATCCATATGATGTGTACACCAGCCTGATTTACATTTTGAATGTCATGAAATATACATGGTGTTGCACATTTAACACCAAATACACACTTTGCTGTGTTGTTTACGGTACTGAAGATGGCATGTCAATGTTTGCAATTTATATATTGTTCCTTTGCATTATAGGTATATCTCCAGTATGACTGATCATGGTATGTATATTTGCTGACATCTCTCATAAGATGTGCCTACATCAATCTTCCTATAATTATTTGTAGTAAAAACCCAACATATTGGTTTAAACACAAATGTTACATATATGTACTTTCTGTATCATGTATATGCATTTAGCTACTCTTGAGCTTTCATGTGCATTGTATTAGAAAATGATTACTCCCATTTCATCACATTTTATGTATGTTTCCTTATAAATTCCATTAATGTAATATAGAGGTGTTTGGAGACAAGGGGATAACTGTAGTTATTTCTTTACTTACGGGAGATCATTCATCACGGATGAAATTGACTGATCATAAAACTCCATGCATGAATGCCTGCAATCACAACAATGCGTACTACATCTTATATTTAGCAATGTTGGTGTTTTGTAATGCTAGGAATTAATAGTCAACATTAATTTAAATTTGTGACATGTGTATGTATAAGTCACACGTGTGTGGATGTGTCCTACATGTACCAAGTGTTAAACTGTTAACAGAGAAGACAAATTTGTCGCTAATGTTACTGTCATTTAGTATTTATAATTTACCAATATGACAATGTTGGTAATATTTTTGGAATATAAATCACGTCACTTCATCATTATCATGATGTTAATTATCAAGTATTCTCACAATTGTAACGTCAATCACGTGCACATTAGCATAGACACACTTTGTAACACAACTGTTTGTGTCTGTATCAATTTGTGTAGGATCCATGTATAACACCGACAAATGATAACACCAGCTTTATTATGGTAGCTTATATCATCATATTGACTATACTATGTATTTTTAGAACTTTTAATAAACACAGTAAACTATAGTTAGTTAGGTTAATGAAATATACACAGAAACGTACTTCATTACATGATGTTGATGTCATAATCAGAACATCATGCATTGTAGTGGACCACAACATCTGGCCAATAACATTATTTGCTACTGTCCCAAACCATTTTATCAACATACCCATGTAACAAGAGATTTTTAACAAAAAATGGCTAGTTGGTTGTAAGTGTCCTTTACAATGGGAGAAGGAGTGGCTCAGTGAGTAAAGACACACACTGGCACTGAGAGTTTGAAGCAGGGGAGTCTGGTTCAATTCCCGGTGTCGGCTCCTTGTGACCTTGGGCAAGTCACTTTATCTCCCTGTGCCTCAGGCGGCAAAAAATAAATTGTAAGTTCCACGGGCCAGGGACCTCAGCCTGAAAAATGTGTCTGTAAAGCGCTGTGTACAACTAGCAGCGCTATACATGAACATGCTCATATTATAATTATTATTATTATTGTTACATAGTTTCGACAGTCATACGTTCCATTACACAATATAATTCACAAATGTGTTAGCAGAGTGGGAATGGTTGTTATATATAAAACACACCATGCCATAAAATGATAGTAGTCATTAAAGAACACTCAATAAAAATTCATGAGGCACTATTTTGCAACATCATTATGTTAATTAAGTGCTTATGCAATATAGGCATAAGGGTATCACATTTTTAATTGTTTGTTAATAAGCGCTGCAAGCAATATAAAATTAGTTCCATATGTAGAATAGTAGTCGGTGACTACTCCTCACAATCATCTCATATAAAAGTAGACTCTTCTGAAATCATACATTGATCCGATTGTATCTTCCCCGACATCTCTGAAATACAGCAAACACATGATGGTCAAATATGGCACCTTACTATATATGTATCCGTGACAACGCATTACACAGCTCTATATGATTGTGTACATACACACGTCACTCACTTATATGTTAGAAGTACAAGTGTACATCAGTATGTAATGTTTCTTTAAATTTGTAGCAGGCATAACTATGTATATGATGTGAACGTTGCCTGTATACTGAAAAATGTGCGCGCACATCTTAGTGTGCGCACGCACTTCACGCTTGGCTGCACTAACTGTTAGCGCATGCGCAAAACAAAGCGTACGTTGTGCGTTCAATACATCTTGAAAATACCATTAAACATAAAATCTTTATTTCAAATACAATGACTACGAAACTACATTCGTTCTAAACGAGTACATCTGTATTCTTTTTAAACAGACGTGTTTGGACAGAAAGGACGGCCGATAACACAATGCGCAAATGCAATACGTGTGACGTCATGTTAAACCAGCGTGAAACGCACGCTAACACTCCTCCCACTCAATTAACATTCGGCTAACGCCCAGTTGACGCCTACAAACACTGAGCCGCACACATGACACACTGCAGTTACCGTTACTATAACAAAACATGACAGCCAATAGGCTTTGAGGCGCGGGACTTACATCCGTAATCCTTTTTAAGGACGCCTTGGGCCATGACAAGGGTCCCACGTCATACGTGGGGGACCCGCTTTTAAATGTTGCATGATAACAAAACAGGTATGTGTTAGAGTTATGTTAAAATGTTGCTAATATGGTTAAAGGGATAGGAAAGTACGTATATTTATTCCGTCAGCAATGTGTACTACTCTTTCAGGTTATACTATATTGTATTCGGCAACAATTTCTTTGTGATCGCTACATGTTATGCAGTCTGCAATGTTACGCTGTATCCACGCATTGAAAGGGAAAATGGTGGTTAAAAAAAAAAAAAAACATTTAAACGCACAGTCAACGCATAACGGTTGTTATATTTACCATTCTATTATATTCTTCTAGAATTAACTCTTCGTCTGGCTGCAACTGCTCGCTCCAGAAATGCAAGGCATTTTCATCCACGCTTGACCCACCCGCTGAATCCAGTATGACACACATCTCCTCCATGAAGCGCTCATAGGAATCGCCACTGCTTTCTTCAAACAATTGGTCGGGAGGTAGGTTCATTTCTTCGGGTTCCCATTCCAATGCATTTTCAGCTGAAAGGCTTGGTACATAATCATAGTACTTTTGTTGTTGTACAATGTGGGTTTCAGGAATGGAGGGTGCAGATATTGCAGCAGGTATCGATTCACACGGAACAGTAGTAGCGGATCCATTGCTATTGGCATTAGGAATAAATATGCCTTTCACAACAATATATGTGCCCTCTTTCAGGGTAAAATGCTTTTCCTTTGCAATCTTCCAGAAACCATAGGTGTGTTCTAGCTTATCCTGCACACGTTCAAAAAAGTCATTAGTTGATAAAGTGAATCTTATTGAGGAATTAAAATTCCGCGCATGCCTACGGTCTTGGTAATAAGGATATTTAGCTCGAATCAAATCATAGATTTGGCGTGTGCTTGCTTTGTGTCCGCGACTGTTCAAAATTGCTTCTGAAACCATGTACTTATAACCTAAGAGGGGATTCATATGGTTAACGAATTCATCAGCCATGTCAGAGTAGCACAAAAGATGTGTGCAGTTCTGTGTTCTTTGCTCATCAAAATGATTCTGCTCAATGGCTAACAAATTCCTGTATTTCGTTTTCAAGGTCAACAAAAGTAACTACTTTTACTCCTTATTTCAAACGCCAATTGGATGTGTCCTTTTAATTGGTTTAACTTTAGTGGTTAGTGATAGGCGAATGTGAGAAAAACATGTATCATTTTTTTATCTCGTTTGTGAAAACATTCCTACACTTTTATTTCAGTAACATTGAGTTTTCTAGAAAAATAACAAAGAGCACTGTGTGAAAATAGTGCTTAGACAGCCATATCAGTAAATACACACACCTGCAAAATGAAATGTTTTTTTCCCACATACATTTCTGTGTGTATTTGAAATTCTGGTTAACTACCTGTCTGCATGAGTTTAAATATGTGTGTATCTATATATATATAAATATATCTCTCTCATAAAAATATATATATATATATATATATATATATATATATATATATATATAAAGTGTATATTGTACTATATGTATAGTGTGTGTGTGTGTGTGTGTGTGTGTGTGTGTGTGTGTGTGTGTGTGTGTGTGTATATATATATATATATGTATATATGTATATATATATGTATATATATATATATATATATAAAAAAATTTATTTTATTTTTTATATTGCAGGAGTACACACAACATATTGATGGCAGTAAGTAGGCCTTGTATGAAACCTATTTAAATGGTGATAAACATGAGTGAATTAAGTAATAAACATTTGTTTGCACCCAATAATGTTAGAGGCTCACACTTAGTATAGTTGTCAAACATTAGGCCTGTATTATTAAAATAGTGTGTTTTCACAAGGAAGCATGAAGTGTATGTTTTTTGTAAATACATCTATACCAGTTTAGATAGTACTATATACACACACACACACACAGTGTGTGTCTGTGTGTGTGTGTGTGTGTGCATATATCAATACATACTACATATATTTTAGTATAAATTCAGAGATGTTCTTGAAACAAGAACACATAAATGATTAAAGGACAACATTACAATGGCCACCAAAGGTAAGTAATATTTAACACAAAATCCTGCTGTACACGTACAAGAAAGATGTTTGCAGTTAAATAGGTGCTTTTATAATTGCATGAAAATAATATGCACATGCAATGATTACATCAATTAACACACAAAAATGCAATGTTTTGCTGCAAAGTCAATGGCAGCTTCTCTAAACTTAGCAACTGGCTCCTGGTGGACCATTACTGAACAGACGATTAAAACATAAATATTTATAACACTATTCATTAATTAGGAGTGTTAACATTTCCAAAACTTCACGTGTACAAGAACATACTTGAAAGTTTGGAAACAACACAGTCTTCAGCATACATACAATAGTAATTAGATAATCTGAAGTCAACAAAACAAGGCCAAAGACATATTTTGTGAATTATAACATTTATTTTTTTTGTTCCTTTTGCGAGCGAGTAACAGGCCTGCTTGTTGTCTCTTGAATTTTCCTTTTTCTTTTGCCACCAACTTTAGGCACAACAGAGCCACTTTGAGTGGCCTCTGGCACTTCACGGGCAGGGCTTGTGGCCAGTGACTCACCTACAGGGCTTTTGGGCAGGGATTCACCTACAGGGCTTTTGGGCAGTGACTCACCTACAGGGCTTTTGGGTAGTAACTGTTCACCTACAGGGCTTGTGGCCAGTGACTCACCTACAGGGCTTTTGGGCAGTGATTCACCTACAGGGCTTTTGGGCAGCGATTCACCTACAGGGCTTTTGGGCAGCGATTCACCTACAGGGCTTTTGGGCAGTGACTCACCTACAGGGCTTTTGGGTAGTGACTGTTCACGGACAGGGCTTGTGCCCACTGACACATGTGAGCAAGTTGGTAGACACTGCACAAGTGATGGTTGGTCTGTTTCATGTGTGTCTTGTTTTGTTTTTGTCGCCTCCTTTGTAGGTGTCTGCTGCTGAATTTGTACAGATGGCAGCGGTAGGATGTCATCAGGAACCTGCACAGCAATGTCTGCTACTTGACCGGTAACATTTGGGCCTGGTGAATGAATATCAGATGAATGTGGTGAAAACTGACCTGCATGAACAGATCCTGGCTGTGAGGTGTTGAATTGTGGTACATTAGTCATTCTCCAGTAATTAGCTTGTGTTTGCTGAACAACTAATGCTTCGAATGAGGTGTTGATTTTTTGCAACTGTTTAGGCACTTCAATGAAGACTCTGTGGAGATGTGCCAATTGTGAAACTGTTTCTTCCTGCAGTGCAATCATCCTTTCCAGCACTGTCATCAGGTCAGAATGGCGACGATTTTCTGCTTCCACAATTTTTCCCTCAGAAGCTACAATTGCATCATATGTGGTATTTGCTGGACGTTTTGGCGGTAAAACAGTTTCAATTGGAACCTCTTCATGGTCACTTGCTTGTATTTGTGTGTCTATGGCGGCGGCGGCGGCATCATCATCATCATCATCATCATCATCATAATCCTCTTCATCATGTTCTACAAATAAATGTACACATTATTAAATGGCATGTTAATCTCTGCTGTGTTACTATGTAATTCTACTGTGTCAAAATAAACAACTAACATGTTTCCATACGTTTTATAACCTCACATTAAAAACTACCTTGACTTAAGAATAATGTTTGGACTCAGTATGAAATATGAGTGAATGAAAACTTGCTCTAAACTCACAACTCCTACATGATAGTAACATCACTAACACAATACATGTTGCCTTACACTTCATTTTCACATACACTAAGTAATCGTATTTAAAGAACATGTGCAAAACAATTAATGAACATGACAACATAACATATAGAAGAGCACATATTATATGGCCACCAACTGATACACTCACCTTCTAGGTGTGTTGAGCTGGCTGACCCAGGTGAAGACACTTGTTCAGTCTCAGGTGACACATGTCCTTCAGGGGCAACTATATATAACAATAACATAAGTTTTACATTTACATGTGTAAATATTGAACAAACAGTTATTGTATGTTCTGTATTTATGAGTACGTAACAGCATCAGTTCCTTAACCCAAAATGTGTGTGTGAAAGTGAACATAAATAGTTGTAATAACAATGTACATGCCTGTGTACTTAGAACTTTTGAGTTCCCTAACATAAAACATACTATGTTTCTGCAGTAATGCATGAGGATAAATAGATAAAATTTGAACATAAAAATCATATGTTGTGTAGTGATATCAGTATCATAATGTACATAACTATCATGAGATGACCATTCACAATGGTTATCATGAAGGTGGTCATATTGCAAAAAGTGTTGTTTTTGGTAGAGGATATGTGTGGTACATTAATATAAGATGTGGCACACCTGAATGTTGCTGTGACTCAACAAGACAACACATGCAGTGTGTGATAATGTGTCGTTGATAGTAGTAGTTCAACTATAGATATGAGTGAACTAATGTGTGAGGTACGCTTTGATAAGTAATGAGTTGTTGGGGCATTTAGTAGCTAAAGTGAAGCTTTCAAATGAGTGTGATTAACTTCAGTTGTGCTAGTCAGGTTGTAAGAACGGTATTCACTTCCCCAAAAAGCCTAATCAGCCACACCTTTCAATTACTTGAAACAGGTGAAAATGGTGTGAACTAAGTTGACCCTAAAATGAGGCTGTAATTAGTGTGTGTGCTGAAAACCACCCCCTCTGTTGAAGTGTATGCTGTGATGAGATATTAATTGCAGCTGCTTTAACACAATGGTAGATGAGCTAAATAGTCGTGTGCAGTTTTTAAGTTATGAAAACAATGACATAAAATATGATACGTGTGCCTCATTATGCTGTCTGTATATGACTTAAAGCAAAAATGGACCTTTTCATAAACAACTATAGATGTGTTAGTGCAAGTGATGTTTGTAGGCCGTTGCATGCAATATATTTGATGCATGCTTAAAATAGGCAGTAATGTCATGTTTGTCGGAGTAAATTAAATAAAATACACAATAATATTCTACATATTTATGTTCTGTACCTGTAGCTAGTAATAATTTCTGATTAACATGTGTTACACATGTGTACTACCCTGTTGTTCCCCATCTTCGCCCACCATCAATTGCTTCCACTGCAGCAATGCATTTTGTGAATTCACATGTAAATGAGCACACAATGGCACGTGCTATATTAGTTACTGCTTTTAGTAGGACTACAACATATATGTCTATTTTGAGATATATATATATACAGAATCAGACATATACATATATAGATGCAGGTATGCTTATATTGTGAAGACAGTATAAAAAGCAGTGTAAATATGCAAAATAACTGTAAGCAACGACACGCCTAGTACAGTAATATTTCTCACCTGGTGGAAATTGTGAGGGATAAATTCCTATATCACGGTCACCAGGTAAGCCTTCCACGACGACGGGAAGTAATTTTGCCCGAAGCAGCTCCTCCAATGGACTTAATATGAGACGTTGTGGTGTCGGCCCACCTCCAGTGCCAGTAGCATGCACGCGTTGGTGTTGTATTTTCTTTTTCAATTTGGACCTAATATCATCAAATCTCTTGTGACAATTCCGCTTGTCCCTCACATGATTCCCACACGCATTGACACCAATGACTATTGTGTCCCACATTTCTTTTCTGCTTGCTGAACTTGTCCGCCCTTGAAAAACATATAAAATATATGAGGTAAATGAATAATAATAGAAGCACCAGTTTCCTACACTGCTAGCTGTTCCAAGAGATAGCAAACATGCTGTTTTATGTGTAATATGTGAAGCACATGAGCATTCACTACTAAACCTATACATGTAAGCAAGGTTGCATTCATATTGTATGCAGTTATGGCAAATTGACCGCCTGTGTTTAGTTGTCCTTGTAAGGCATGATAAAAAGCTGTGTTTCCAGACTAATTAACATAGAAAGATATTCTGAACCCATATTTGCATATGAACAAAACTCAGATGACCTACGATCACATGTATTTGAATAATAAATGTAAAAGTACACTTACCTAGTAAATGTCCATATATACTGTCATAGTGCTCCAGAATGCCAGTGACAAGAGCTGTATTTTCCTGGTCATTGAAGCGAGGATTACGTGGCTTCTCCACACGTTTCTTCCGAGCAGGTTTAGGGTCAGAGCTTGGCTGGTGCTGACTGGACTCTCCTTCTTCCAATGGAAGAGCCTCCAAAAGCTGCCCACCAGCAAGCACGCCACCACCATCCACCCCATCAGCAACTGCGCCACCAGCAGCACTCACAGCACCAGCACTCCCACTCCTAGCACCAGCACTCCCACTCCTAGCACCAGCACTCCCACTCCTAGCACCAGCACTCCCACTCCCAGCAACAGCACTCCCACTCCCAGCAACAACACTCCCACTCACAGCAACAGCACTCCCACTCACAGCAACAGCACTCCCAGCAACAGCACTCCCACTCCCAGCAACAGCACTCCCACTCCCAGCACCAGCACTCCCACTCCCAGCAACACCACTCGGTGCACCAGCAACATCACTCCCCTGAACAGTACGTTCACTCCGACGCGTACTCGCACGAGTAGCACTCCCACTCCCACCAGCATCACTCTTCCCACGCTTTGCGGGCATACTTCCAGCACTCACAAAAAACAGACAACTAATGTACAGCCAATCACACGAAACACTTCCACATATAAAACAAGACAAAGATGTAAACAAAACAACAATGGACAAAGCTCACCCAATACACAACAAGTCTCTCCGTCAATATGCAAATGTTCAATCAGCCAGCTCTGTGCGTCTCTCTCTCTCTCACACCCAACAACACAGAGAATGATTAGCAGTACACGTTGCCTTTAAATATGGCGCGCAATCCAATACATGCTTGTTTCGCCTGATTCAGCAAGATTTGTGATTGGGCAACCTATCAGCACCCCGCCACGCACGCCGATACACCTGTGTGTGATCGGATAATCATCGTGAGAGTGGGCGGATTTGTTTTCGGGTTGATTTTGAATGTATTCGGCACTTACTGCATACGGAGAGGAAAAATCGCCATTAACATGACTAATCGGTAAGCTTGCCGATTTCACTTAATCGACGCTTACTGCATGAGGCCCTAAGCCCTTCTAGCTTGAGGATTCTGTTTCCTGCAGCCTAAAGTCTTTTTTGGAGAAACTGTGAACACTCAGGCACTATGATTCACATGCCCATCATTACCAAATATTGGATTGAAGACCAAACACTTTTTTTCAGCTGGGATATCTGTCCCCTTAGAACCTTGTCTTTTTCTATTCGGTAAACCTCTCCTGGAAATGACCACGTCTATTAAATGTAAGATTCTTATACACTTTTTAACAGCCACCAGATGTACATTAGAAGCTTTATGGAAGAAACCAGATGCTCCTCCCCCTGATGTCCTCTTACAAAACATATGGGACCTTGATGCAGACAGAAAAGCTTACAAATTCAATTAATAGTGCAATGGAAAAACATGTTTAATCTGGACTCCCTTGATAGATTTTCATAAAAATGAATACACTTCTTAGCAATAAAAGAATATGACCATGCTCTGTATATTATGATGCTTATGTATTGAATGTATTGGATGCCTCTACTTGATCCAATCACATAATACTATGTGTCTGTAAAAGTCTTATGTTAAAAATATTATAGAAACCCAATAAAAATGTTTTAAAAAAATTGGGTTTGGTTCTAAAAAGGGGTTTGAAATGTGAGGATCAGGTAGGTTCACACTCAGTTTTTAATATGTGTTTATTTTATTTCCTAAGCAACAGCATAACTGTCAACCTGGTGTGTGTGTGTGTGTGTGTGTGTGTGTGTGTGTGTGTGTGTGTGTGTGTGTGTGTGTGTGTGTGTGTGTGTGTGTGTGTGTGTGTGTGTGTGTGTGTGTGTGTGTGTGTGTGTGTGTGTGTGTGTGTGTGTGTGTGTGTGTGTGTGTGTGTGTGTAACCGGTGTTTCCCCACCCGAAGGGAGATCTCAAGCTTCCGCTGATGTTAGTTGGGGAATCAACAGGTCAGGCTTTTGATGATCTGTAGCTCTCTTCTCTTATTGTACAGTACCTCCATTCCCACAGGGCCTATCGTAGATAGGTGCTGTCCTCTGTAGAAAACACCTCCCCCTCCCCCTGAGAGACTGCAGCCTCAGGAGGAGAATAAAAACAGCAACTTTATCTTTATTGCAGCAACACAATCCATTACAGCATTTCTAACACCACAATATCTCTCTCTTCTTGTCCCTGGACTCAACCCCCAGGGCTTGAGGCCCAAAGGTCTCTCACAATCTCACACACTTCTTGGGTGGACCATGGGGTAGCTGCTCCCACTCCTCTGAAGGAGGGGATAAAACTCACAACCCACTTCCTGGAGGGGAGAGGGTAGAACAACAACAGTCCCATTCCCTTAGGAGGGAGAGGGAAGAACAGAACTACATTTGGCTGCAGCTCTTTTTATTACCATGGGAGGGGCCCCAGGTCTCAGCCCCGTGTGGGCTGTACCTACTCTAAGCCTTAGGCCATCCCCCCAGTCACTCAAAGGAGCTGCTTACTGCAGCAAGGCATAGATTTAACCCTAACACTGCCTGCGCTGGTACCAGGAATTACGTGTTAGGCAAGGAATTAGTAGCCCAGGGGGTACCTGGCTATATATATATACAGGTACCCCCTATATATATATATATTGATGGGGCGCCGTTATTCAAACGGATCTCGAATTGGAAGTCGATATAATACCCTAATTCTCCCTGGTTTTGGCGCGTTATTTTTGTTGAAATGACCGCGACACATTAGATGCCCAAAGCAGGGACCCCTGCTGTGTGAATCATACCGGCGTCTGCCTTTGTGTAATAGACGCGCAGTAAGAGAGTCTGAATCAGTCACTCTAACTGCGCGCCTCTCACAGGCGATCGCGGGGGTTTTATTAAAATTCTAAAATTAGAGTTTTGTAGCAGGGGGTCTCCGGAGCTGAAACACATTGATTTCAGGTCCGGAGACCCCCTACTTCCCCAGTTACAGGCCCCGTTATGGGGTGCCGGTACACCCGCCATGTTATAATCCTGTGTGATCGAATCTAAACAATGCAGAGGGATACCGGCACCCCATAACAGGGCCTGTATCTCGGGAAGTAGTGGGTCCCCAAGGCTGAAATCAACTTTGTTTACCTTAGAAGACCCCCTGCTCCCCCACACTAGTATCAAACACCCCCCCTCCAAATAAAAAATCATTACCTTAGCGGGTAGCTGCTAAGGTAATGAAGCTGCTTACATTTTATTTTTATTCATAGTGTGCATGAGCAGGGGGTCTCCTGAGCTGAACAAAGTTGATTTCAGGTCCGGGGACTCCCTACTTCCCGAGTTACAGGCCCAGTTATGGGGTGCCGGTATCCCCGCCATGGTAAAATTGTGGGTCACGTGACCGCGGGACTAGAGGGATACCGGCACCCCATAACGGGGCCTGTATATCAGGAAGTAGGGGGTCCCGAGGCTGAAATAAACTTTGCTCATTTCAGGAGACCCCCTGCTCACGCACACAATAAATAAAAATTAAAAATGTAAGCAGCTTCATTACCTTAGCGGCCATGCAATGCCCGCTAAGGCAAAGAAGGGGTTAAGGCACAGCTGCCAACCCTGTGTGTAAAAAAAAACTAAAACATGGACTACACAGTACAGTACATTTAAATAAATCACCCCCTCCCCCCCTTACACCACCAAACACACATACATTACATTAATGGGCCAAATAACTATTATCCAGATATGGATAATAGATTATTTGGCCCATTACTAAACACATTAACTACCGTAGCATGATAAAATATATACAGTTCTACTTACCATTGCAATACAGTATGAATCCCCTCCACCAGCAAAGCCCATCTGTCCTACGTTGCCAAAAATACATAGCAAATACTTTCTGACACATATAGTAACATCTCCAAATAAAAACAGCACAATGCAAATAAAAATAAATCTCATCTCCCAAGAACACAGCACCTACAGTACAGTAGGCAAATCAATATCTAACAAATGGCTATCCAAAAATTTAATTTTACAATGTGTACAGTACATGATGCAAATATTCTGTGCGTCATGTACTGTACACTACAGTATGCCAAGCAATGCTCTAAATAAAATAAAATAAATAAAATACCATCAATCAATCCATTCACAAATCAATTAAAATACAATCCAAATCAATTACACAATTCACTATTCAAATCCTAGAAACAAAACACGTAAACAGAAATAAATTACCATAAATCAACAAAATCTAACCAACAAAAAGCCACTATTAAAAAGCAAGCCCCCCCTTAAATAAACTATTGCAAACACATTTGCACACCAAGCTTCAAAATACAGTTAAACATGCATCAAAAAAAAGCAAGCAAACATGAGCAATACAAGGTTTTATTAGCTCTGTATTATGTATATCCATAGGGACATACATAAATACAGGGGCAATAAATGGACATAAAAAAAAAATCAATCACATAAAAAAAAAATTCAAAACCTGTACAAGCTAAGTAAAATACATTTCTCTTGTTTACTTACCATTAGATGACCCACTCACTGACTCGGAACAGCATGCTCTCGAACCAATCCATGCACAGGAAACAGGAAACATAAAATAAAAAACCATAAAATAAAAAACCATAAAATAAAAAAACATGTTTTTGTCTTCTTTCTTCTACAGTACTTGTACTCAATTTCGTCAGTCTTGGGGCTTCTTTACCTTCTCCGGGTCTTCTGGGGTCTTCTGCCGCCATGCCCCGGACTTCGTCTTAGAGGGGAGGTCCTCCCTCCACGTTGTCTGGCTCTAAAATGAGATGACATAGGCTTTTATAGGCCTATGACATCACATTTTCATCATATGGTTCCCATGGTTTAATTGATAACGTCATTTAAAGGCAATGGCGCCAGCCAATCAGAATGGCTGTGCTTCAATTGCCTTTAAGACGACGTCATCAAAAGAAAGATGGCCGCCCTCACATGGTACTTGAGCCAATCAGAAGTGGGATGTAAAACTCCCACTCCTTGAGAAAGGGCAAACTTGCCCGAAACGCGTGGGAGGAGGTCTCCTAGTCATGTTTGTCAGTATCTGTTTTATGTAGTTCAATAAATTCATTTTATTATCCTACCTGGTGAGTCTGACTTCTATAGGAGCTGTGGTGGCATCGATCTTCTATCTTCTTGCCTACATCCGGATCGTGGCTGTGCAACGGATGGACATCATTCACCCTTAGAGGGGAACTTCCAGCCAGGAGAAGAGGGGACGTGTCATTGTGAGTATTCACTCCATCTGTATAGCTGTGCAACTGCAGCCGATCACCACACATTGGGAACGGGACTGCACACAGCTACTAACCCCATACCTCCATCAGGCTTTTTTCCATTGCTCCACTTACCAATTATAACGCAGGCTATTAGCCAGAAGGTGTGTATACCTGGAGTCGCCAGACGGTCTTTCTTGGTCTGTAATTGATTTGGATTGTATTTTAATTGATTTGTGAATGGATTGATTGATGGTATTTTATTTATTTTATTTTATTTAGAGCATTGCTTGGCATAGTGTACAGTACATGATGCACAGATTATTTGCATCATGTATTGTACACATTGTAAAATTAAATTTTTTGATAGCCATTTGTTAGATATTGATTTGCCAACTGTACTGTACTGTAGGTGCTGTGTTCTTGGGAGAATGTATTTGCTATGTATTTTTGGCAACAGAGGACAGATGGGCTTTGCTGGTGGAGGGGATTCATACTGTATTGCAGTGGTAAGTAGAACTGTATTTATTTTATTATGCTACGTTAGTTAATGTGTTTACTAATGGGCCAAATAATCTATTATCCATATCTGGATAATAGTTATTTGGCCCATTAATGTAATGTATGTGTGTTTGGTGGTGTAAGGGGGGGAGGGGGTGATTTATTTAAATGTACTGTACTGTGTAGGCCATGTTTTAGTTTTTTTACACACAGGGTTGGCACCTGTGCCTTAACCCCTTGATTGCCTTAGCTCAAGCACACTATGAATAAAAATAAAATGTAAGCAGCTTCATTACCTTAGCAGCTACCCGCTAAGGTAATGATTTTTTATTTGGAGGAGGGGGGTGTTTGATACTAGTGTGGGGGAGCAGGGGGTCTTCCGAGCTAAACAAAGTTGATTTCAGCCTTGGGGACCCCTACTTCCCAAGATACAGGCCCTGTTAAGGGGTGCCGGTATCCCTCTGCATTGTTTAGATTCGATCACACAGGATTATAACATGGCGGGTGTACCGGCACCCCATAACGGGGCCTGTAACTGGGGAAGTAGGGGTCTCCGGACCTCAAATCAATGTGTTTCAGCTCCGGAGACCCCCTGCTACAAAACTGTAATTTTAGAATTTTAATAAAACCCCCGCGATCGCCTGTGAGAGGCGCGAGGTTAGAGTGACTGATTCAGACTCTCTTACTGCGCGTCTATTACACAAAGGCAGACGCCAGTTGCATTCACACAGCAGGGGTCCCTGCTTTGGGCATCTAATGCGCCACGGTTAAACACAGCAAATTTTGTCCCAGTTGTGATCACGGTTTCCCGCAACAATTACCACGTGAAGTGTTCGAATGACGGCCGGCCAGTCAGTATATACAGGTGTGTGAAAAAGAAAGTAAACCCTCTTTGAATTCCATGGTTTTACATATCAGGACATAATAATAATCATCTGTTCCTTATCAGGTCTTAAAATGAGGTAAATACAACCTCAGATGAACAACAACACATAACATATTACACTGTGTCATGATTTATTTAACAAAAATAAAGCCAAAATAGAGAAGGTATGTGTGAAAAACTAAGTACACCCTTACTGCTTACATAGGAATTTAGATGCTAAGTAGCAGACAGGTGCTGCTAATCAAATGCCCTTGATTAATTGATCATCAGCAAATGTGACCACCTCTATAAAAGCCGAAGTTTTAGCAGTTTGTAGGTCTGGAGCATTCAGGTGTGTGTTAACACAATGCCAAGGAGGAAAGACATCAGCAACGATCTGAGAGAAGAAATTGTTGCTGCCCATCAATATGGGAAGGGTTATAAGTCCATTTTCAAACAATTTAAAGTCCATCATTCTACATTGAGAAAGATTATTCAAAAGTGGAAAACATTCAAGACAGTTGCCAATCTTCCCAGGAGTGGACGTCCCAGCAAATTCACTCCAAGGTCAGACCGTGCAATGCTCAGAGAAATTGCAAAAAAAACAAGAGTTACATCTCAGAATCTACAGACCTCAGTTAGCATGTTAAATGTTAAAGTTCATGACAGTACAATTAGAAAAAGACTGAACAAGTATGATTTGTTTGGAAGGGTTGCCAGGAGAAAGCCTCTTCTCTCTAAAAAGAACATGGCAGCACGGTTTAGGTTTGCAAAGTTGCATCTGAATAAACCACAAGACTTCTGGAATAATGTCTTTTGGACAGACGAGACCAAAGTGGAGATGTTTGGCCGTAATGCACAGCTCCACGTTTGGCGAAAACCAAACACAGCATATCAGCACAAACACCTCATACCAACTGTCAAGCACGGTGATGGAGGGGTGATGATTTGGGCTTGTTTTGCAGCCACAGGACCTGGGAACCTTGCAGTCATTGAGTCGACCATGAACTCCTCTGTATACCAAAGTATTCTAGAGTCAAATGAGAGGCCATCTGTCCGACAGCTGAAGCTTGGCCGAAATTGGGTCATGCAACAGGACAATGATCCCAAGCACACCAGCAAATCTACAACAGAATGGCTGAAAAAGAAAAGAATCAAGGTGTTGCAATGGCCCAGTCAAAGTCCAGACCTCAACCCGATTAAAATGCTGTGGCTGGACCTTAAGAGAGCTGTGCATAAACAAATGCCCACAAACCTCAATGAACTGAAACAACATTGTAAATAAGAGTGGGCCAAAATTCTCCGTTCCGTTTTGGCTTTATTTTTGTTAAATAAATCATGACACCGTGTAATATGTCATGTATTGTTGTTTATCTGAGGTTGTAGTTACCTAATTTTAAGACCTGCAAAGGAACAGATGATTGTTATTATGTCCTTATATGTAAAAGGTTGATAATGTTGAAAGGCAGGGTTGCAGACCTGCCTAAGACATGTGAATGTGCTCACAAGTGATCTTTTAATTTACTATATGCAATACGGTGGAGGTTTCTTGTTACCTTTGTCACCCACCATAACTTAAAACGTGATGGTAAACCCTACAGCCTTGAAAATTGCAAAGCCAGCAGTACAACCAACTTTATACTGAAGTTTGAAATATGGTTGAAATATGTCTGTGAATGGTTTCTCTGGCTTTGCATCTGATTCCTATGGTGTGCTTTAAAGCTGTGTTAACAGCGAGCATTAGCAGCGAGCATTAGCTTAAATGGGCTCCATGTAACAATGGATTTTCAGGCAAAAGGTGACATGGTGTGCTCTTTTGGATGTCAATTCCCAGAAACCCTTGCTGCAGTGGAAACACTGTATGCTGGGTGATTATGGAGAAAGGCAGTGTTGCAGACCTGCCTAAGACATGTGAATATGCTCACAAGTGATCTTTGTATACATTATATATATATATATATATATATATATATATATATATATATATATATATATAATTTCCTGAGCAACACTGTAACTGTTAACCTTTTGTGATGATTTGGCATCAGTAACTAATTGTAGAAGTTATAAAAGGGTATTAGAAGTGCATTTTTTTGTACAAGAACTGGAACACACACACGTCTTACCAGCTGCCAGACGCACATGTGGTATTTAAAGCTATGATTCATACAACAGCAATTGCAGTATCCAGATTTATTGGTTCTTCTTGTGAAGCTTCTCTTTCTCGCTGTTTGGATGGACTTCTCCAAGGTATTTGAAAACACCTGTGGTAAACATGTATATTTAAATGATATTCAGCTGTCATAGGGAATATTGCTACCTTTGACACAAATACACAGATTGAATTGTTGAATGTTGACGGGTAACCGTTCACTTAATCTTAAAGGCATCCAGTGTGCATGTATATAAATATTTCTGACTTCTAAGTTTATACTATCTCAGTAATTCACTTGGTTAAATCTAAGAAAGTAATAATATCGCCCAAAGTCTCTTGATTACATCAAATTATTTCCTACCACTCCTGTGCTAGTTATGAAATAAGAACAGTTGCAATCATAAAAGATGCAAATTTAAGCCACCAATCTGACTTACATGAAAAAGTTTACAACAACCTATCCAGTCCTCCAGAAGATTTCTTAACCACAGTATTATTAGTGTGAAATAGCTACTTCCCCTATAAGAAAAGTAACACTATGTTCTGCTAATTTTATCCTGCCATTTCATATACAATTCTGGCCAACAATAAAGTTACTGTATATAGCCACCAATATCAAACACTGTTATCTGAAAAAAGTTTAGAGAAAAAGTATAATGTGTTTATTGATCAATACTGTGTCCTATATACAACATAAAACACTTGTTTAAAAAACGTATGCTCACTCTACAGAAGCAGTCTGTGCTGATTGTGTTTGTTTTGTTTTCGTATTTTATTTTTTTGTATTCACTTTAAGCCATATCTTCTTGTCCTTCCCAATTCTATTTGTTTGTTTTTTAATCTGGTGGTGCGTTCAGGAGATATGTGTTTGAATTATTAAGTGCCTGGGAGGGTAAAATTGATCTCTCCCCAGAGTCCACTGCAGTCTAAAGTCTCAGACACCAGAGATTGAGAAAAATCATGGGTTTTAACACACAGTAGAGATGAAAACCCCATTCCCTCAACGCTCATCAAATTTCTCTACGGCTGAAAACATCAGTTGAGGGGGCAGAGAGCCAGCCCAGTGTGAGACAAGGGCTTGTTTACTATTATAATTTAAATTATACAATGTAGAAAAAATCTAGTCAGCATTACAAAGTGTTATTTCTTGTATCCACATATTTTCCGCCATATGTTCATTTTTTTTTTTTTAATGGAGAGGTTTGGCAGGCTTGTACTGTACAATAGCTTGAATCACATTCCAAATGTAGTTTGTACCCATGACTAATGTCATAACTTAACCTAGTGTAGCAGGAATATTGAGCTAACCCCCTATAAACTCTTAATATCAGATGTGCTTGTAACAGTAGTTGGGTGACCCATTTCTTCCATATTTTTCTTCCACTGAATTTCATATGCAAAACTTCCATGTTAGTTGATTAACCCCCCTCTACCCACTCATGGCTTCATGAGACAATGAAACTCCACATGTTTCTTGTCCTTTAACAATTTGAATTATGATTTTAAATCAAATACCCTATTATACACAGAATAAAATAAAGTAACTCATTCTGTAAGTGACATTTTTTTGCTTGCTTAAAATGAAACTTTCAATTCCTACATTAAATGTTTAGACGAGAATGCCTGGAACTAAGTTATTTTTAATAAGACACCTGAACAATGAAAAATGAATTTTAAATGAAAAAAAATAAGGGAAGAAATACTAAGCATATAGTTGGAAAAGCAAGCAGACCACCTAAAGTACTAGGCATTCTAGATGTAAGATTTCAGTAGTGGAAACGGCTGCAAATACACATACTATACTGTGCAGATGTGCTATAAAATGCAAAAAAAATGCATGGATTAATGAATTTTCCTTGCTCTAAAAACCATAGAAATTAAATGTTAGACTTAAATGTGTACTGTATAATCTATCCTCTGTTGTGATTTACTCTAAAGTAGAAGTAATGAACCTTGATGCATAACTAAGCAACACATCTGTCTTTAAGATTTATGACAAAATGTAATCGGACAGTAAACTTTGGATTTGATCAAGAACTCAAGGAAGAACAAGAGAATATTATCATAAACTATTTATTTTTATTCCCTTTAACATTTTTTTTCTATTGAAGCTTCAACAAATGAAGGGGCAGATCCACAAAGCTCTGTTAGTGACTTAACGAGACAGTAACTTCAGTTAACATTTTGTTAAGTGCTGACAGTGGATCTTCAAAGCTTCCTAATGAAGCATTAATTGCTGTCTTAATGCCATTTCATCAACTGTAATTATTTATTTTAAAATCTTATTTTCTTCTTTCTTCATCTTTATCTAGAATTGTAGACATCTTCTTTCTTCAGCCACTGGATGTGGCCTCTGCAGCAACTTCCGGTCTTTTATAGGGGCACCAGTGCTATCACAAAATACCTGTCATAACATCACAAATTTGGACAAACATGTAGGATGGGGTATGTCATGGAACAGGGGTTGCCTAACTCCCATAGGTGCCCAATCTTTGCCCAGATCCCTAAGGTATCCGTTGCTTGAAGGTAGGCCCCTGTCTCCTCTTTAGCAGCTCCCAGCTAACTTTTCTACATCAGTTCTGCCTGCTTACTGTATGTTAGCTGGACTTTCCATTCATAAAATGGAAACACCAGGTGTAACCAGGGGTTGAGTCCGTCTTGGCTCTTGAGCTATTTGAGTAGGACAATACTTCAGCTTTGGAGCAAATGTGCCCCCAGGAGTGGGAGGTGTCCAACTCCAACTACCATAACATAACTCCTGGCCTGCAAAACTCTGGGACCCAAGATTAACCCTAGGGTTACCCACAGTGATCCTGACATGAACGAACAGCAGGACAGGGCTTCACATTTCTTTTTAGAAGCCCTGCTGCCCATTTCGTCACAGAGTAAGTAGAATATTTATGATACAAAATTAGTTAATTTTAACCTTTTAAATGTTTTGAAATGTTTGTGTGTGTGTGTGTATATATATATGCATATATATGTGTAGCCCATGCTTCCCCCCCTAATCGAAGATCAGGTCCCCTAAGGTGTTCTGGGGTCTGGCTATTTGTCTCTGTGTGTGGTGCATACCTGCTGGCAACAGGAGGGCCTGAGTCTCTTGTGATGACATGGGGGACAACAGGAACAAGTTACTGGGGTGGATGCCTTCGTCTTGGTTCAATGGTGCAGCGCCTCCATCTACAGTAAGCCCCAGGGATGCGGGGTGGAATCCCTACCGCAGAGTCCCCTCCACAGGGATGAGAAATTCCAGTCACACAACACTCTAGTTTTATCAGCAGGCTCTTTATTCTCTCAGCAACAGCAGGTACAGTTAATCAATACAGTACACTATCTGTTCTCCCTTCAGATGTTCCCTGCCTCCACTCTGGACCCCAAGGGCCATCCAGAGTGGGACTAACTCTTCCCTCACCCCCTAAGCAGGGTTAGAGTATTTGGTCCACCTATAACTCACTAGGCCCTACTCCTCAGGAACCTAACTCACTCTAACTACTGTCACTGACAGAACACACACTTCTTGTGCCCTTCCTGTGCCTAAATAAGAAGTGCACTGCTCTTTTATTATATCAGCAGGCACTGCCCCTGTGTCTCTTGCTTTGACACAGGGTCAGGTGACCTACCTCCACCACTCAGGACAAGTGCTTGAAGTGGGGGAAACCCATGATAACTCCTGGCAATCTGGGATTATACCAGGAGGGGGATAGAACTATAGCCCCATTTCTTACCAGGGCTACATATGCATATGGGTTATGCAGCGTTAGCCAGCTAACATAAGGATGACACATCAGTGCAAGCCATGTGGCCATGAAGACATGCATATTGAATGACCACTATGGCTTCCAAGGGGTTAATTACATTTTTTTTTTATTGGTAAGGAAGATGCCAGGTATATATTGTATTGCAATATATATATGGCCTCTTTATTAGCATATGGCTAATATGAGCCAGCATTACAGCCAGCTTGCGCTGATGTGTCATCCTTATGTTAGCTGGCTAACGCCGCATAACCCATATGCATTTGAGGGGACATTGTTTTGGCCTATATTTTGCTTTATGTAACTCTGCTAAAGTCAGCGAACCAAACATCTATTAACTTTTTAGGTAACATGATGTTAGTTGTGCTCACTTAATGGAGATTTGTGGATCTACAACTAAGGTGAATGTTTTGCTGCAATATACTAACGCAATTCTTAATATGGTCAAAAACATTGAAATTGACTACTTCTAGATTTTCTTGCACTTCAAAGAGTATGTGTTCAGTTATTATTACCACTTTAGGCCTGATAATGTAATAGATTTTTAGAAAAGTGCTATCCAAATCCCCCCTTTTTTTTCAAACAGTTAATATACTAATAGTTCCAAATGAATCATTGTATTTAATAATAATATTCTCTCTCTGGATAAAGTGTTAAAACTCTCATATGGGAATTATTTCTAATCCAAATATCCTTATCTTGATGAGGCATGATGCATTTAATTCATGTTAATAACACATAATCCCAAGATTTGTGTGCTAGAAAGATTGTCCTTTAAAGGAGACAAAACTGAAGTGAGAACTTGCAACAGACAGATTTTAGAGAAGCTTTGCAAAAGAATATGCAAAAGAAAACAAGATAATTTTTGTTTTAAAACAATATGATGAGTGTTCAATTTTGGCTTTCATTTAAAGAGCACAGAAATAGTAAAGTCATGATTATGAATTGAGCATTGAATTAGGAGAACATGTAATAAAATCAAATGATTACATACAAGTATTTGGGATTCTGTCGACAATTTTCTGCACTCCACTATAACCCTTCATAATCTCTGATACAAAACAAGCATTGTCTCCCCTTCTTCTTAGCATCTATAACCAGTCAGTCATCTTTGTTTAGGAATGATATAAAGATTTTGGCCATATTTACTGTTGTGCTATGATACCTGGTGCTGGAAGACCCCTTACAGCCTATTCAAGGGAATGGACCAAAGGTTTTTCGGCACTGGAAGGCGTCTTATCTCTTTTGGTATATCACTGCTGACTAAATGTCTTTTTTTTGTGTTATTTTCCCTATTTAGGGTTAAAACTGCCCATATAGGAAGTATTGTATTGATGCTTATGGTTATTTTGAAGTTAGATTGTCTTTGATTTTTCCAGGCTAAACTCTTTTACTTTCTTGCTTCAAGCCATGGAACAAGTTCTTAGCTTTCCTGGATCCTTGTGATTTTTCATTCCTCTTATATATGGATGTAGCCGGGGTCCCCTTCTCGCCCTTGTTGTTGGGGGAGGGTGCGCGGCAGTAGAGAGTACTCCGATACGGAGCCTCCGCGTCATGCAAGACGCCATGTTTTGGGTGGCACCCGTATAGACCTAACCTAGACAGAGGTTGCGCCTGCGCAGCAGTGCGTGCCATAAGACCGCGAAGGAGGAGAGTGCTAATTGGAGGAAGGTAGCGAGACACCGGCCCCAGCAGCCCCCGCGGGTCCCCGTGATAGAGCTGAGCCAATGGGCTGGGAGTTTGAAACGAAAAGGAGGGGGGTTGCGCGCACGTTGTGTCAGATCTGGCTGGAGAGGAGACGGAGCTTCGGTATGGGGAGGCCAACCACCCCGGCGTAGGCCGTCTGCCCCAGGCCCAGTTAGGCCCTGAGTCCCAGTAGAGACAAGCGGAGTTAGGGACTTGCCATAGTGAGGTTCCAGAGTCCCGTAGTGCCGCACGATTGATAGCAGGACTTTTCTATTTGGTGGGAGGTCTGGGCTCAGACCCCGCTAGTAATCCGCCACATGTCCGGGTGGGATCGCCCCTGACCTCCACGTGGGTTGGAGGATGACTTCTACACTTCGCGGTTCCTTTGCGAAGATTGTAGCAGTACCGGGTACCGGAGTACCCGGCAGGTAATTCTACAAGTGCACCAACGGTACCCTCATTTCATTCGGGACACAGTGGCTGCGCAGTCACACTCACTTATAGAGATCTGACTCACTTGAGGGTGGGAGGACTTATCCCAAGGGGATTGGACACGGGTGGGATCACCCGGTTGAGGGACACGGGAGATTTGGCGTTTGCCGTGACGCTGCTTAGAGTATTTCCTCTAGGGAGGACCGCATATATATGTGTATGTGTACGATATTGCATGCAAGTAAAATCAATTGGTTAAGGTATCCTGCTGTGTGGTTGTGTTGGAAGTATATACATCCTGCGAAGACCCACTTCCCCTCTGGCGGAAGCTGTCGCAGGTGGAGGCGCTGCACCCAGTATAATTGTTGTGCGAGTACCCCAGGTTCTCCGTGGCAGAGACTTAGGCCCTGTGAGCCTACAGGTGATACAGCACATGTTAGTGGCTTGCGTTCTATAGGAAGCAGGGCTACATTTGGAGGTGCTGCTGAGATCTTAGACCTGGGGTGCCCCTCCGAGACTACATTATTGCCGCCATGGCCCTACCTACCCAGCAGGAAATACGCGACTGGGCGCGCCAAATGCACACGCCTGCCCGTCGTGCCGTAGCAGTGACCAGAGTACCGTTGGCCTTACCCCTAGAGACTTTGCAAATAGCCTTACGACAACTCCCGGGTTTTGCCAAAGCCCGTCTGGTAGATGTACTCATAGACCAAGATTCTAAATGGAACACCTTGCTTGTGGACTGCCGGCGAGATCTGGTAGTACTCGAACCCGCCGTTCCCCAATATCTACCGCTGTCCGATGCCCTGCCTGGCGGTAGCCCATTTGTCTACCCCCTTCAGGACCCCCCTGTGGGGGAGCTAGATGAGGACGACCCCACCCTCCCCTTTGCTCACTACCCCGAGAGCGAGGCAGCTAGTTACCGGTCAGAATCCAGCTATCCCGGGTCGAGAACATCCGCCGAAGCAGGGGTGCGTAGTGATATGCTGCAGAAACTCAATGACAAGATAGACCAATTAACCACCCCCACCAGCTTACCGCCGCTAGTAGAGGCCCTTACTTTAGCCACCCATGCCCAAAGCTACCGGAAGTTAAAGGCCTACTCGGGGACGCTACCTGTGCCCACGGGGGAGGATGGGATAGAGACATGGAAGGAACACACTAGAGGAGTAATGGAAGAATGGTCTTGCACCGACGTGGTGGAACGGCAAAGACTCATGGAGTGCTTTTGACCCCCAGCGTCCACCTTGATCTGTATTCATCGGGAACAATACCCCGAACTAACCTCTCGTATGATGATCGAGTTCCTAGTGGAAGCCTATAGCGCAAAAGAGGATGATGGCGCCCTATAGCCAGCATGATTCGTGACCATCTCACACGGCCCCCCCCCCCCTCGTTTATCCAACTCCTGCAGCAGGTCAAAGAGCACGAGACGCATCTGATGTTAGCTCAGAAGGCTAAAACCAGCAGCAGCACTAAACCAAAAGGGAGTGCTGAGAAGAAGGAGGAACCACCGGACAAACCCGGCTCCGAAAGGCCGGAATACAGGGGATGGACCTTGCCTCCGTACGACAGCCGCGCTACCCCCAGGGATATGTCCTGCTACAAATGTGGAAAGAAAGGACACATATCTTACGACTGTCGGATGGGCGAATCCCGGCACCGGAGCCCGTCTCCCAAGAAGTTCACGCCACAGGCCATGGTTTGCGGGGTGTATGCGGCCGATGCCGACGCGCCCGGGACCCCTCAAGGTGGAGAAGAACCGGCGGAGGAGGGTAACCGCGTGGGGCCGGTAGCGTTGATCCGGTTGCTAGTGGACGGAATATACTCCTCTGCTCTACTGACATAGGGTTCCAAGTCACCATCATATACCGGGGGTTCTATGATCGCCATCTCCAAAAGCGGCCCCTGAGACCAGCAGAACATTTCAAAGTACGCGGCCTGAGTAATGACGACTACCCCATCGACGACCTGGTGACCGTGAACTTGGAGATATCTCACCCCATGAAGGTGGACGCCTTGGTGTGTCCGGAACCCAAAGATCCGCCCAAGTACCCAATCATCCTCGGTACGAATGCTGATATTGTGCAGGCCGTCATCCGGGCCTACTTACACGAAACTAATGAGCTGCCCATGTCCAGCCTACAGTTACAGCTGGTTCAAGCCGATCCAGCTCCTCCCAAACCCCCTCGGAAGACTACGGACTGTTGTTCTGCGGGCGGAGAGGGTTGACCCAACTTTTTCCAGGGGAGACGCAGAGGATCCCAGTCTGGTGTGCCTACGCTGAACGCTTAGACGAAGAGCAGCAGTTCTCTTTAGAAAGCATCCCCGAAGAGGATGTCCACCGGGGATATTGCCATGAACCGGAATTTCGAAGTTGGCCCGCCGCCATTGCCCGTCGAATTTTTGTAATGGTACAGAATCTGTCGCCCTTCCCCCTGGCAATCGATGTGGGTCAACGAATAGGGAGAATTTATCCCATCAGCTCCGTGGATGAAGCCGTGCAGGTAAACACGACCAGAGTGGAAGATCCGGGGCGCCATTAGACTTTGACTTTGGCTCATCCGAACTGCCGGAAGCCTGGAAGGAGCGATTGAGAGTACAGCTGGAAAAAAGACGATCAGTGTTCTCTACCAGTGAGATGGATGTGGGGTGTAGTCGCAATGCCCAACACACCATTCGGATGACTGATGAAAAGCCCTTTCGGGAGCGTTCCCGTCGGCTCGCTCCCAGGGACGTAGCGGATGTGCGGGCTGCTATCCACGAAATGGAAGAAGCCGGAATTGTCATGGAGTCACGAAGCCCTTACGCCTCCCCTATAGTAGTTGTGCAAAAGAAGAATGGGACTTATGCGATTATGTGTGGATTATCGGACGCTGAACAATCGAACGGTACCGGACCAGTATAATTTTACCTCCATAGAAGAAATCCTAGATACATTACACGGGAGCCAGTGGTTCAGTGTATTGGACCTTTGGTCAGGGTACTACCGAGTCCCCATGAGCCCCAGAGATCAAGAAAAGACAGCGTTCATCTGTCCCCTAGGGTTCTATCAATTCACCCATATACCCCAAGGCATATGTGGGGCGCCTGCCACCTTCCAGCGGCTAATGGAGAAGACTCTAGGGGACTTGAACCCCCGAGAATGCCTTGTATATTTGGATGACATCATAGTCTTCGGGAAAACCCTGGAAGAGCATGAGGCGCGACTCTTGAAGGTGCTGGATAGATAAGCCCGGGAAGGGCTCAAACTTTCCTTGGATAAATGCCGGTTCTGCCAGACCTCCGTGATGTACGTAGGGCACATAGTGTCCGGGAAGGGAATTGCCACGGACACCGCCAAAATAGAAGCTGTTTTCAATTGGCACCGCCCTGACAATGTAGGAGAGTTGTGGTCGTTCTTGGGGTTCTGTGGCTACTATCGCAGATTTGTGGAGGGGTACTCCCACCGGGCCAAAGCCCTCAACGGCCTACTCATAATATATCCGGTGGACGCGGGCCAGAGGGCCAACCCTGCTCGACAGCCCTTCGGGGACAAAGTGTGAACAAGCTTTTAAAGACCTGAAACAGAGCCTAACGACGGCTCCAGTACTGGCCAACGCAAATCCCAAACAGCCATACATACTACATGTGGATGCTAGCAAGAGTGGCCCAGGGGCCGTGTTACATCAAGAATACCCCGAGAGATTGCCACCTGTTGCGTATATCAGCCGCAGTCTTACTGACAGCGAGCAGAATTATCCAGTGCACAAACTCAAGTTCTTGGCCCTCAAGTGGGCCATTGTAGACAAACTTCGGGACTACCTGTCGTTCGAGGTGCGGACAGATAATAATCCTCTCACCTATATCATGACTTCCGCCAAATTCGATGCGGCCGGCCATCGCTGGCTGGCGGCTCTCTTTAATTACAATTTCACCCTGAAATACAAGCCTGGCCCCTTGAACATTGGAGCGGACACCCTGTCCAGGTGACCCGGGTTGGCCACTACCCCCGACGAAGATCAGTGGGAAGAAATCCCGGGACCCAGGATAAGGGCTTTATGTTGCAACGCAGCCATCGTAAATGATCAAGTAGCGTTTTCGGAATTACGAGTGGCCGACTCCCTAGGGTGTGCCTCAAACGCTATACACGAAGCCTATTGCGACCCTAGTGGAATGCATGTCACACCCTACAAGATTATCGCCTGGAAAGATATGGTACGATACCAAGAGCAAGACCCGGTCGCAGGGGCCATTCGTTATGCTATCCGACACAATCGCCGGGCCCTACTTCGACAGACTCCGGGGGATGTAGGAGGTATACTGATGCGGGAAGTGGACAAATTCAAAATACAAGAAAATTTGTTATACCGTATTGTAGAATATCATAATCACCCGAATCGACGGCAATTAGTGTTACCAAAACGACTGCAATACCTAGTATTGAAAGCTCTCCATGACGAACATGGTAATTTGGGGGTGGACAAGACTTTTGGACTCATGAGAGATAGGTTTTTCTGGCCCAAAATGAGAGAAGCCGTAGAGCATCACTGTCGTCGGTGTGTGCGGTGCCTTCAGCGCAAGACTTTGCCCACTAGAGCTGCCCAAATAGGCCACCTAAAAAGTACGGGACCTATGGACTTAGTCTGTAAGGACTTCCTGTCCATCGAACCCGATAGCCATGGCATAGGAAATGTGCTGGTCATTACCGATCATTACACCCGCTACGCTCAGGCCTTTCCGACCAAAGATCAAAAAGCTAAGGTACAATGGGAGAAGTATTTTATGCATTACTAGCTGAGAGACCCGGCGTTGCCCGGGATGTAATGTTCCCGTTCCTCTCTCTCTCCTCCCCCCTCTCTCTGTTTGTCCCCCATTCACATCAATCCAGTCCCCCCCCCTCCCTCCATTACAGCTTCATGTAGCGTGTGTGCGTCAGTCACTGTGTGTTTGTGCGCGCGTCAGTGAGTCTGAGGCAGAAACACAAACACACACAGACTGACTGACGCACACACAGTCAGTGTGTGCGTGTGTGTGTGCCTCAGTCAGTGTGTGCGTGCGTGCGTCAGTCAGGGTTTGTGTGCGCGTCAGTCAGTGTGTGCGTGCGTGCGGCAGTCAGTCAGTGTGTGTGTGCGCGTGCGGCAGTCAGTGTGTGTGTGTGAGGGTGTGTGTGCGCGTGCGGCAGTCAGTGTGTGTGGGGGTGTGTGTGTGCGCGCGTCAGTCAGTGTGTGTGTGTCAGTTGGTGTGTGTGTGTCAGTCGGTGTGTGTGTGTCAGTCAGTGTGTGTGTCAGTCAGTGTGTGTGTCAGTCAGTGTGTGTGTGTGTGCGCGCGTCAGTTAGTGTGTGTGTGTGAGCCAGTGTGTGTGTGTGAGCCAGTGTGTGTCTGTGAGTCAGTGTGTGTGTGTGTCAGTGTGTGTGCGTCAGTCAGTGTGTGTGCGCGCGTCAGTTACTGTGCGTGTGTGTGTGCGTCAGTCAGCGTGTGTGTGTGTTAGTAAGTTGTGTGTGTCAGTCAGTGTGTGGGAGGTGATGTGAGTGGAGTGCCGGGGAGGGGAGCACCAGGGAGGGGAGTCAGGGGAGGGGAGGTGAGTCAGCGGCGGGGAGGGGAGGTGGGTCAGCGCCAGGGAGGTGAATGAGCGGCGGGGAGGGAGGTGAGTGTGATGGGGGTGTAGGAGGTGTGTGTGTGTGTGTGTGTGTGTATACCCGGTGTTGGCCGGAGGGAGGGGGGGCGTGAAAGGCAGGGGGAGTGAGCGCCGGGGAGGGGAAGTGAGTCAGCGCCGGAGAGGGAGGTGAGTGTGATGGGGGGGAGGAGAGGTGTGTGTATACCCGGCATTGCCCGGAGGCAGGGGGGGGAGCAAAGGAAGGGGGGGAGCGTCAAAGGGAGGGGGGGGGCGTCAAAGCGAGGGGGGGGCGTCAAAGGCAGGGGGGGGGCATCAAAGGGAGAGGGGAGGGTGGCGTCAAAGGCAGGGGGGGGCGTCAAAGGCAGGGGGGGGCACCTCAAAGGCATGGATTCCTCCCCCTGCATTTCCTCACCTAGCAGCATTAAGTCCCTGCCGCCCTCCTCCTGCTCCTCGGGGATGTTGAGCCGTAGAGAGCATGCTCTGGGAGGTGGGGGGGTAGGTGGGGGGTAGGTGGTGGGGGGAGAAGTGGGGTGGTGGGGAAGTGGGGGAGCGACACACGCGACACCTACCTGTACTTCCGGGCGCCGCCATCTTCTCACTGGGCGCCGCGAGGGAGGAAGGGGGTCCTTCCGGGCGCCGCCATCTGTTCCAGTTGGAGCGGCGGCTGGGAGGGAGAGAGGTGAGTTATAGTGGCGAGGGGGAGAGAGACCTGGCGTTGGCCGTGAGTAAAATTTCCCGCTCCCTTCTCTCTCCCTCTTTCTCCTTGTTCCCCAGAGGGGAGGGACGAACAGTGGACAGGAGGGGGGGGATGAACAGTGGACAGGAGGGGGTGGGGACGGACATTGGACAGAGGGGGGGACGGACAGTGGACAGGATGGGGGGACAGTGGACAGGAGGGGGGGCAGGAGGGGAGGGACAGACAGTGGACAGGAGGGACGGACAGTGGACAGGAGGGGGGGGCAATGGACAGGAGGGGGGGTGGACAGGAGAGGGGGGGAGGTGGACAGGAGGGGGGGAGGTGGACAGGAGGGGGGGCGGTGGACAGGAGGGGGGCAGTGGACAGGAGGGGGGCAGTGGACAGGAAGGGGGGGCAGTGGACAGGAGGGGGGGCAGTGGACAGGAGAGGGGGGGGAGGTGGACAGGAGGGGGCGGTAGACAGGAAGGGGGCGGTGGACTGTGGACAGGAAGGGGGGGCAGTGGACAAGAGGGGGGGGCAGTGGACAGGAGGGTGGTCAGTGGACAGGAGGGTGGTCAGTGGACAGGAGGGTGGTCAGTGGACAGGAGGGGGCAGTGGACAGGAGGGGGGGCAGTGGACAGGAGAGGGGGGGAGGTGGACAGGAGGGGGGGGAGGTGGACAGGAGGGGGGTGGAGTGGACAGGAGGGGGGGGGCAGTGGACGGGGGGGGGCAGTGGACAGGAGGGGGGGCAGTGGACAGGAGGGGGGGCAGTGGACAGGAGGGGGGGGGGCAGTAGACAGGAGAGGGGGGGAAGGTGGACAGGAAGGGGGGGAGGTGGACAGGAGGGGGGGTGGAGTGTACAGGAGGG
Organism: Ascaphus truei; assembly: GCF_040206685.1. Taxonomy (NCBI): domain Eukaryota; kingdom Metazoa; phylum Chordata; class Amphibia; order Anura; family Ascaphidae; genus Ascaphus; species Ascaphus truei. The sequence goes on from NC_134487.1 coordinate 29,756,974, forward strand.
GGGGGCAGTGGACAGGGGGGGGGCAGTGGACAGGAGGGAGGGCAGTGGACAGGAGGGGGGGCAGTGGACAGCAGGGTGGGACAGTGGACAGGAAGGGGGGCAGTGGACAGGAGTGGGGGGCAGTGGACAGGAGGGGGGCAGTGGACAGGAGGGGGGGCAGTGGACAGGAGGGGGGGCAGTGGACAGGAGGGGGGGGCAGTGGACAGGAGGGGGGCAGTGGACAAGAGGGGGGGCAGTGGACAGGAGGGGGGGCAGTGGACAAGAGGGGGGCAGTTGACAGGAGGGGGGGCAGTGGACAGGAGGGGGGGCAGTGGACAGGAGGGGGGGGCAGTGGACAGGAGGGGGGGCAGTGGACAGGAGGGGGGGCAGTGGACAGGAGGGGGGGGGCAGTGGACAGTCACACACTCACACACACACACACGTCTCAGTTGATGCGCCCTTTCTCACTTCCGTTTGGCGCCGGAGGTGGGGGAGCGAAACCTACCTGTACTTCCGGCCGCCGCCATCTTCTGACTTGGCGCCGCGAGGGAGGAAGGGGGTCCGCCATCTTACGCGCCGCGTGGCAGCTGACGGGGGGGATAGGTGATTTGGAGCGGGGAGAGGT